>NW_008332089.1:1622349-1663897 GCF_000622305.1 Nannospalax galili
TCATTGTAGAGGACTTTAATGACTTTGGTAAGGTTTATTCCAAGATTTTTTTTTTCTGCTATTGTGAAGGGGAGTGTTTCCATGTACTTTTCTCTGATTGTTATTGGTATATAGAAAGGCTACAGACTTTTGTAGATTAATTTTGTAACCTGCCACTTTACTGAACGTATAATAATTTCTAGGAGTTTTCTGGTGGAATTTTTGGTGTCTGCAAGAAGGGATAATTTGATCTCTTCTTTTCCAATTATCATTCCTTTAATTTCCTTCTCTTGTCTTATTGCTCTTGCAAGAGTTTCAATACTATGTTAAAGAGGAATGGAGACAGTGGACAGCCTTGTCTCGTTCCTGGTTTTAAAGGGAATGCTTCCAGTTCTTCTCCATTTAGAATGATGTTGGCTGTGGGTTTGTTACATATGGCTTTAATTATGTTGAGGTATGTTTCCTCCAGTCCAATTCTCTCTAGAACTTTAAACATAAAAGCATGTTGAATTTTGTCAAAGGCCTTCTCTGCATCTATTGAAATGATCACGTGGTTCTTGTCGTTGAGCCCATTTATGTGATTTATGACATTTATTGACTTACGTATATTGAACCATCCCTGCATCTCTGGAATAAAGCCAGCTTGATCATGGTGGATGATGCTTTTGATGTGTGTCTGTATGCGGTTTGCAAGTATTTTATTGAGAATTTTTGCATCTATGTTCATTAAGGATATGGGTCTATAGTTTTCTTTTTTGGTTGTATCTTTACCAGGCTTTGGTATGAGAGTGATGCTGGCTTCATAGAAGTAATTTGGATGTTCTCCCTCCATTTCTATCTTTTTGAATAAATTAAGTAGTATTGGATGTAGATCTTCTTTAAATGTCTGGTAGAATTCTGCTGTAAATCCATCTGGTCCTGGGCTTTTTTTAGTCGGGAGGTTTTGTATTACTGTTTCAATTTCTTTTTGTGATATGTGTCTGTTTAAGCTGTTAATCTCTTCTTGGTTTAGTTTTGGTGGTTCCCATGCCTTTAGATATGCATCCATTTCTTTTAGGTTTTCGAATTTGGTAGCATATAGGTTTTTAAAGTATTCCCTTATAATGTTCTGTATCTTTCTGGTGTCTGTTGTGATGTTTCCCCTTTCATCTCTGATTTTGTTAATTTGGAGGTGCTCTTTACAAATGTCGAGAGCTCATCTCTCTCCGTTGTATTTTGGCTATTGAGATTCTTTGTATTGTTTTCTTTGATTCAATTTCATTGATTTCTGCTGTGATATTTGTTATTTCTTCTTGTCTGCAGGGTTTGGGTTTCATTTGTTGTTGCTTTCCAAGTGTCTTGAATTGCGATGTTAAGTCATTTATTTGTGTTCTTTCCGATATTTTGATGTAGGCACTTAGAGCTATAAATTTCCCTCTAAGGACTGCTTTCAATGTGTCCCAGAGGTTTTGCTGTGTTGTATTGTCCTTTTCATTTAGTTCCAGGAATACTTTTATTTCTTTCTTAATTTCTCCTTTGACCCATTCATCATTCAGGAGTGTGTTGTTTAAACTCCACGTGTTCATGTGGTTACTAGGGTTTCTTCTGGTGTTGATTTTAAGCTTTATTGCATTGTGATCTGATAGAATGCATGGAATTATTTCAATATTTTTGTATTTGTTGAGGTTTGTTTTGTGTCCCAGTATATGGTCAATTTTGGAGAAAGTTCCATGGGGCGCTGAATTGAAAGTATATTCTTTGGTGCTAGGGTGGAATATTTGGTAGACGTATGTTAGGCCCATTTGATGTATGGTATTGTTTAATTCAGATGTCTCTCTGTTAATTCTCTGTCCTGTTGACCTGTCTAATGGAGTCAATGGGGTATTGAAGTCCCCCACTCTTAATGACTGGGATTAATCTGGGTCTTTTTTATTTTTATTTTATGTGTATGCATGCATTGCCTGCATGTAGGTAAGTTCACCCGCATTGTGCAATGCCAGTGGAGGACAGAAGAGGCTGTCAGATTCCCTGGAACTGGAGTTACAGACAATTGTTAGCTGCCATGTGGGTGCTGGGATTCAAGCCCAGAACTTCTGCAAGAACAGTCAGTGTTCTTAACCACTGAGTCATCTCTCCAGCCTGTGTTGGAGATTTCTAAGTATCTGTTGGCATGTACAGGGATGGTGCCTCACAGACAACCTGCAGGCATGCAAACTGGAGAACCGTTTGTCAGCAGGTAGAAAAATGAAAGATACCCCAAAATTATCACATCCCTAGACTAATGTGATTTCTTACTATGTACAAAATATATATATCCTTATACTTACAGACAAGTATCCCTGTCACCACTCATCAAAAAATCTTCTTTTGCACCAGACAGAGACTATTACAGAGCATCACAATGGTCACACGCAGACACTGTCTGTGATTGCCCAAGTCTAAGTGGCACATCTACAATGCAATTTCTACACCTAAGGCTCACAGAACATAGAACAAGGGGTAAAGAAGACAATAATGCATCTCTCAATTCTCATCAATGAAGCTCCCTCATGCAACAGAGGGCCAGGAACACAAAAGGCCACAAATGGCCAAAGTGTAGAGACTTGGAGTCTGCAGAATGCTGGTCCTTGGACAGGACTCCTCTATTAAATGTCACCTTCCCAGGCTCAGGGACCATTGTGGAAGAGGGGGCAGAAAGATTATAAGAGCCAGGGACGAGGTGCATGACCATGTGGAAACAGAGTCCTACAGGCTCCTGGGACCCTGCTCATATGAACCTACAGCAATGGTGAGAGCATGCATAGGACCCATGCAAACTCAACAGACAAAAACCCAGCATAGAACTGGGGAAATGGACAGCTGACCCCAATCTTAGCTGAAGAAATATTGGCAACTGATTACTGCTGGGTGAGGAAGAGCTGATCTTCCTAATATGAGACTCTAGATAGGCTGACTGGACCTCAGTAGATGAACTTGCATTGAGGGATGTCTGGGGACACAATAGGCCTTAAGACAAATGACAGAATGTATGAATTCCAGTGGTGGGGGTCATAGGAGGGTGCCAGTGGGGAAGGAAGTATAAAGATGAGTAAGATTGATTGAGATGTTCTATATGAAATATACAAAAATTCAATAAAAAAAGAAAAGGAAAGATATGGGGCATCTTCCATGTCTCACTATACATATTTAAAAATTTCCAGTTCCTGACTCATTGCTTATAATAAATAAAAAGCAAAAATATTTTAATGACCATCAGTGAAATGGGTATACATTACATGCATATCTGTGCAATATAAAATCGTCAGTGATTTAAATTGACTAGAATTGCCTATAGCAACATGGTGCTCAAAATAAAGACACATGCGAAATCACACTGAGGTATGATATGTGCAGTAGCATTCTACTACTGTGTAGACAAGTGAGACCCTGATAACCATAGTGTGTATGGTTACAGATATATGCCTGCACGTGAATGATAACGGCCTTGAAGCACTCCTCACCTCTGAAATGAGTGGAGGGAGCAGGGTCATGTAGAAGGCAGAGCCTCTTGAGATGGGTGGTGTCGGTGTTATCTGAAGTTTCTCCCTTAAGAATCTCATGCAGCAATAAAAAGTGGTAAGTTTTGATAAAACATTGTTCGGTACACAGGTCTTCAGGTGTTGGTCAGGAGTGCTGACGTGTGGTCAGTGGGCTACATGCAGCCCAGGGTAGCTATGAACGTAGCCCAACACAAAGTCATAAACTTTTAAAAGTATTGTGAGGTTTTTGCAGCCTTATTTGGATCCAGTTCCACGGTTCCTGAGTGCAAACTTTGTAGATGACAGTGTGGCCTGGAGGAGCTAAAAGGATGGGCAATCCCTGAGAAATATTTCAAATATTTTCCACATGTTTGAAATACTTAAAAGTATGTATTATTGCTGTCTAGTCACTGAATGGGAAAAAGGATGCTATATCATAATTTCAGGAATTGAAGTCTCTCACACACATTTTAGATTTTTAAAATTTGGATGCACCATTGTGGATGAGGGGGCATGAAAGATTGTAAGAAGCAGGGAGGTGCATGACCATATGGAAATAGTATCTTACAGGGTCCTGGGACTTTGCTCATATGAACCCACAAAAATCAAGACATTCTAATAGAGTCGTTTTCCTAAAAGCTACAATGAAACTGATGTTATGACCTAGAAATCTTGTTTTACTTAACGGTCTGCATTGTCTGTGCCTCTCTTTAGTGTAGGCCTGGAATAACTTGCTTTAAGCTACCAGGTTCTCCCCCCTAAAGCAATGAGGTCTGTGCCTGTGGAGCTGCATGGCATCCACCCAAGGAAGCTCAGAGGGCTGGAGGGAATGGTCTGCCACAGTCATCTGGAAACAGAGCCCTGTGGTCTTTGGTTTGTGCTCTGACCTGAGATGCTGGGACACTGCAGCATGCATCCTAGCACAGGACAGTGCAGCATGCTTCCTTGCACAGGGGCTGGGCACAGAGGTGTGCCCTGTGCTGCTCCCTGGTGCCTGTTGCCAAAGACATTCAGGATGCCTCAGGGAGACACTATTCTGTGGTCCAGTCAAATTGCAGTCTAGGTAACTGCGCTGTATCTACTACAGCTTGGTAAACAGGAGTGCTTACAGACTTGAGAGGCCATGTGCTCTGTTTGGAACAACTTGCTTTGAGTGCAGAGAGAAAGCCATGGTATTCTAAGAAACGCAAACGTCCAGCAACCCTCTGCTCTCTGTCCTTGCTCTGCTGCCACCACTGCAGCCACCAGAGGGGGAGGCTGACAAAGGTGTCCGAGGAGAAAGGGGACAAGGGAAGCCAGAGGTCCGTTTCCTCTCCTGCTTCCTCTCCCATCAGGAGCTAGACATGGTGGAAAAACTAGCACATGCTGGGAACAAAGCAGAGACAGACAAACCAGTTCTGGGCAGCTTTCCAGTCACACGTATGCACGGATGAGCGGTGACATGCAAAGTGTATCATTTCAGCCATTTACCCATGAGTTAGATGGTCTTATATTTGCATTTAAAATTGGAATTGTTTACTTCAATAATGAATGGGTGTCCGTGGATACGCTGCATAGGGGTCAGGATTTGCAGCATCTGTGTCCTTGCATATACTGCACCGGGGTCAGAGGAGTGTGACACCGGCAGCAGGAAGCAAGAGAGTAAATCCAGACACAGGCTTCTCCCCGGAGCTGTTCCAAGTAATATGTGGCCTATACGTGACCTACTCCTGCCTAGGAATAAAGAAGGTGTTAATTCTTATCTTCTGTGACAAACCTGAGGTACATGTTTTTCTGGTTGCACAGATTGGTATCTATTGATTAAGACATTCCACGGCTGCAAGGACAGCTTAGCAGTTAAGAGCACTGGCTGCTCTTGTAAAGGACCCAGGTTCAATTCCCAGCACCCACATGGAGGCCAACAACTGTCTGTAACTCCATGTCCAGGGGATCTGACCCCTCCTTCTGTCCTCTGTGGGTATTGCACACATGTAATGCACTTACATACCTGCAGGCTAAACACTCATACACATAAAATAAAAATGAATAAATAAAAATAAATTTAAGGGCTGGAGAGATGGCTCAGCAGTTATGAGCACTGACTGCTCTTATGGAGGACCTGGGTTTGATTCCCAGCACCTGCATGGCGGCTAGGAACCATGCTTAACTCCAGTTCTAGGGGAATCCAACGCCCTCTTCTGACTTCTGAGGCATTGCATGACACGGGTACACTCACATCCATGCAGGCAATACATTCATACACATAAAATAAAAATAATAAAAAAATATGAAAATAAACAAATTTAAAAAGATTCATTCCTTCTAATCAGAAGTTCAAGGCCAGCCCTGGATTCATTCCCTCTTGTGTTTGAATGTTTAATGGGTTCTATTTCCTTCTCAGAGCAGTGAGGCGAACAAAAGTGTGACATGCGCTCTTCCTGACCTGTGCCATCTCTACCCAACCCTGGGATCCTGGACTTCTCTCCCTAACTCTTATCTCCCTTCTTCCTCACCGATCTCAAAACAACCTATGTTTTCCTAGCGCACATCCAATGGATATCATTTGAAATCCACCTGGAGAAGAAATAAAGCTTTTGTCCCTACTTTCAGGAATCTAAGTTGATATCACATGAAAGAGTTGTCTGGGTGTTTTCATTCCAGACTTAATGAATGCCATTCAGATCCAGAAGTAAGGTTCCTTAGTGGAGGCTTATTCCTGTTGAGAACTGTGTGTGTGTGTGTGTGTGTGTGTGTGTGTGTGTGTGTGTCTGTGTCTGTGTGTGTGTATGCATGTGCACATGTTTGGGTGTGAGGGACGTCTCAGGCTCTCTTCCCTGTTCTGCTGCTGAGCCCTGATTTGGAGCTGTCATGGCCTCAATTCTGCTTTCTAAGCAGGACCTTGGTGAGCTCCACTGGGTTATGACAGGGCTGTTAGCCCCAGGGTACCTGGAAACTGCTTAAAGATTCTGAGAGAAGTAATTCAGTAAGAGTAGCATTCTGGTTGTTTTATTTTAAATAGAAGTTAAATATCAAAAGGGAAATTTGTTCTCATTCACTTTGTAATGACTCCTGTGTTCAGAGTCGTCTTTCTTTTGGTAAGAGATCACTGTGTTGTACTAGGGCTAGAAAGCTTGCTGTACTGCTTGAATGGACAATTGATTAAATTTATTGATGAGCATATTCAAAGGAATGCTATTAAAATAGCCATTTTATAAAATATGCATTTGTTAGATTTCTAGCACATAGCATAAATAAAACCAGCCATACATGTGAAAATAAATTAAACATTTTTCACCTAAAATAAAATAAATCTTATTTTCAAATCCACAGAGATTAAACTTCATTAGCATATTAAAAATTAATACACAGTAGACTATTAAAATGTAATGTATTATTTATATTTAGCTAGACAAATCGAATCCTGTCTCTGAAATAATATTATGTGCTGTAAAAGCTACACATAAATGTCTAGACAGTAACCTGAATGTGATCCCTGTCCTTTGTATGTATGTCTGATGCTTTAAAAGATAAAACCAGTGCAACTTAATAGGTGAATAAATTAAAATAAAATATTCAACAAGTGTTTGCTGAGTGTCTGCTTTGGAGAAAGGCCTGTGCTGAGGGACTTTAGAAGGGGATGAGGGGGCTTTCAAAAAGTAAGAACCTGATATCATACTTGTATTTTGAGTCAGGGTCTCACTTGATAGCCCAGGTTGACCTGGAATGCACCACAAACTTGAAGCAATCCTCCTGCCTCAGCATCTAGTGTGCTGGGATTATAGGTGTGAGCCACTAGGCCTGCCTTACACTTGCACAGAATTTTTTACATCTCATAACGTCTCACATTTTACCCCATTTGCTCTCCAGAGCACTTTCTTGGGGGTAAGAGAGCCCGAATAGCCCCACTCTGTCAATGAGGACACACCCAACAGTCACCATCCCTGTCTCCAAGGCTGCTGTGGGTAGCGGTCCGCTTCACGGCTTCAAACAACAGTTACTGCGTCACAGTCAAAAACCAAGCAGGCTGAGCTGTGTCCTTTCTGGAAGCACTGAGGGACTCTGTTGAGGAGTCTTCCCTGCTGTGTTACTTTGCTCCCGGTTTCAGTGGTTTCTCTCATGGTGGGGAGGGTGTGGTGAGCAGGGCAGCTCACTTCATGGTAGAGACAAGTCCAGGGAGAGGAAGCCTGTGCTATCCATTTTTCTCTTTTTCTTAGACAAGGTCTTACCACGTAGCTCCAGGTGGCCTAAGAACTCCCTATGTAGAGCATATTGGCCTTGAACTCACAGATCCACCTTCCTCTGTGTCCCAAGTGCTGGGATTAAAGGCACATGCCACCACACCCAGTCCTTAGCCTTTTCCTTCCATCTGTGACCAGCCTGCCCAATGATGCTGCCCACATTCAGAGAGTCTTCTCCCCCTTGGTTAGTCCTCTCCAGAAACCTCCACTGACACACCTGGAGGTATGCTTTACTAACCCCCTGGTGCTGCTTGATCCATTTCTGTTGCAGGGGAATACTGACCATCACCATATGTCCACATGCCTCCCACATTCTGTCAGTCACCTCTGTCCGTGGCATTCTTATCCTGAAGATGCATCATTGCAGTCTGCCTCCCTCTTCACAATCTGCTCTGTGGGTGTGTTGTGTCCCCTCTTCCCCTCTTCATAGGATTCCTGTTGTAGAAAATTAGGAACCTGCCTACTCCACTATGACCTCATCTTAGTCAATTGTATCTGTGCTATTTCCAAATAAAGCCAGTCACACATGGAAGGCATGGACACAGTGGGGCCCTGCTCACCCAATGATGATCTGTTGCAATGTTACTAGTCTGTGGAGTTTCCCCAGCTGCTCCCTGTCCAGACTGAATGGAATATTAGTCATGGGATTCACTGGTGAGGTAGAAACTCATGCTGGAAAAATTTTAAAAACCACTTAATGTCTTGGGTGTGTGTGTGTATATGTGTGTGTGTGTGTGTGTGTGTGTGTGTGTGTGTGTACGCGTGTGCACACATACATGCATATAGGGGTCACTAAAGAGTTTTGGCTTGAACACAAAAGTAGTAGAGTTGCCAGGGGCTATAGGAGGGCCTTGAAGACTTGTCAGGAATCCTAAAGACAGTGCAGCTTAACCATGATGACCCTCCAGAGCAGACTGCCAGGAAAAAAAGGTGAAGAAAAAAGATAACGGCACAGGGAGGTAAGGATGTGTTAAGGCAGTGAAGGCCTCAGCCTCCGGAAAAATGAAGTAAAATGGTCAGATGTTGGCCCAACAGGCTCAGGAGTGAGGGCTCAACTTGGATGCAACGTCAAAGTTTACTCGGTAACTTTGTTCAGCACCCTCTACCCCCACACACTGCTAACTGTAGCCACTCCTCAGAGGCTCCAGTCAACAGGCACACAGAACCAAGTACTTCCCCAGTTGTGATATCGCACATTTTTACTGTTCCCTGATTCCTTAGTGAGACATCACTCACTTTGTCTTCTGTGTTTCCTCTTTCAATTCCTTTACCCCACGATGTCCCGGGATATGAGACGCAGGCACACACTTTTGAATACAACACCTACTCAGGACTGGTGTTCATCTTTGTCGTTGTTCTTTTGTTTTTTCTAGAACGATCTATCCATTCCTTCCAGTCTTGGCCTGTCTGTTCATCCTTCTATCTGTCTGTCTATTCTAGTGAGCATTTGTCATCTGTCAAACACTGCTTTGAGCATTCTGAAAGTACAAACTCGTTTAGTCCTCATCAACAAACCTGTTACCCAAACTTCTGGATGAGGGAACTGAGGCACAGTGAGGCTGGGTAACCTTGACAGAGATGCACAGTCAGAAGAGGGGCCACCTTGGTCCTAATTGTGGCCACCGGCTTGCTGATAGTGATGGCACTGACTCATTTCTAAGACTTGGGTGCCCCCAGACACAGGGTATGTTTAACCTCTAAAGCATAAGAGAACATTTAGCAGTCACCATGGTGACCTGCAGGCACTCTTTAGAGTAGAGTGTGTGTAAAGAGCATGGAGGTTCATGGTGAACTACGACACTGATGTGTGTGCCCCGCGGTGAGAGACACAGGCTCACTCCATCTCTCTCTTGCTTACCCTATGCCCAGTTGCATTTAAATGTCACCTCTGAGCCAACATCACAACAAACCTGGGCACATAAAAATAACAGTAACCTACGATGAGATTGCATCTGCTTCCAGAATTATTAATATAATAAATACAATCTCAAAGTAGTGGCTCAAAAACTAAGGTGGACAGCACCTGAGGAATGACCCCTGAGGCTGGCTTCTAGCCTCCACATGCACATGTACATATGTGTACATGTATGGCACACACATGTACCCACCCCCATATAAGCACATATAGCCCGCCCCCAAGTACTGGTTCTCAAATCTGAGTGCACATGAAAAGCACTTGGAGAACATGTTACAAAGGCAAATTCCTCAAGCTTTGTAGCCTGTTTCCGTAGGTTCTCCTTCAATGAGTGGGGTGGATGGGGGTGTCCCACCTGTAATCAAGTACAGTGATGCTAATGCTGTCCTTCCACAGTTCAAGGGACACAGAGGCTGGGCTACTGCAATCACCCACAAACTGTGGGTGTTTTCTTCAACCTTTCAGATCATTCTGATTACATTCTCTTATACTAACATTTAATACACCATCCAGGTCTGGACAAAAAAACAGGTGGTATGAGGGATATCTATCAATTTTATCACTGTAGTTTTCAATTATAAATTCCTTATAACATATTCAAATGAATGATTTCTTCTGGAAACATAACATAGGCAAAAATTATAGAATTCCATGAAATAAATATATCCCACATCTTTATAAAGTTACAAGTTTCCCTGGTGGTTACCAGTTTGGGCTAAGTCAATCTGTGTGTCACAGATAACCAGCTAGGAAATGGTACCCAAAGTCTTGTACCCAAAGTCACTCTGGTTAATGGTGTCACCTGTGTCTTCCCCAGTTCAAGTGAATTGCCTCCTGCCAGTGTTTGAAAGCCTCAGAGGCCAACATCACTACCCTAACTACTTTAGGCTCCATTTTAGCAGTAAATTAAGTTAGCCAACTTGCATGAATATGGCTCAGTGTTTTAAAAGGCTTGCCCTACAGACAAGAGAAATGACAAGGGCATCCTAAATTCATTTTCTCCCTGATGGACAGCCTTAACAGAGCCTATTGGCTCCATCAGAACAACGGGCCCGAAGTGGCCGGACCGCAGTGGCTGCCCTGGAAAAAGATATTTGTATTCCTTTTCCTAATATACTTAGTGTCTTTAAGTAATCAAGTTTCCTCTCACTCAGCTACTCCTGACTAGAACTAAATTATAATTCTTTAGGATGATGCTTAAACTCCCTCTCCATTTACAGCGGAGGGTGATTTCTTAGCTCTGTTTCCACTGGAAGCTTATATTCATATCCTGAGAATTGGGCTCCTGCTCTCCTCCCTCGATTCCATCCATTTGTAAGCAGCTTTCCTAAGCAGAGAGAACCAGCGTCATCAGATAATCTCACCAATTTTGATATTTTAAAATGATTACATTTTAGATTCAAAAACCTCCTGGAAATGGGAAATTTCAAAGCTCTTTGGAAAATAAGAAACTGTAATCAAAGAACAAAGGAGTACCTAAAAATCCCATGAGATATGTACTCTCACCTTCGTGTCATGTGATGGATGATGAAAACCACAGACAAACCGGTCTGTGCCCTGTACTGATGCCCCAAGATCACGGCATTTCTGCAGGGTCAATTCACTCAAAGGTCAGCAGCAGGCTAGAATCTCCGAGCAGGCTTCTTAGTTACAGACTCATGGTGTGTAAGTGATATGGGTCAACCCATATGCCAGGACTGCTGTGACGTCTGTCAGCTCTAGTGACTGACTTCTGCACATCTCACAGAGAGTATGCATGCTTTTCTACGCATACCCCAGCCTTTTGCTACTTAGAGGTCATGACTGACTAATTCCATAGTCACAGAAAATGAAACTAATATGGATTAACCCAAATGAGGGTGTATAGTCCAAAGGTACTCTGTACCAAATCTTGAGGACTCTCTGTAGGAATGTCGTTCACAATATGGACATAATCAGGACTAAAGACTTTTACCTTGCAACAAAACAGTCACGGTTTATAACATAGACAAACTCACTGAGCCATCTGCTCCTCTTTGTGACCTGGGTACCTGACCTTAATAATCTCTCAGGACCTCACCTTGCCCTCCATCCAAGACAGTGAATTAAGAGGGTATGTATGATGGACATAGCAAAGAGTCAAAAGCAGCTTTTCTCACTGACAACCGTGAGAAAAATTGGGAAGTGTATTTGTAATTGTGTGTGTGATATTGTGTGCCTAGGGATCAAGGCAAGATTCTGACGAGGCAAAAGGCAGGTCCTGATGTCTACTTCCCCAGTTCATGCTGGAGATGCTGTTTCAGTAAAGAATGAGTGAAGTCTGCTTCAGGAGCACAGTTCTATGAAACGTCTGAAGGAACAGGTCCCCTCTTGGCCTTAAAATGAGTGCTAAGAGTCAGGCTGTTTCTTTATCAGACTTAATTCTAATGTGGCTCAGAAATGTCACAACACACTGTGTACAGGAAGGGGTCCTAGGACAAGTCTTGGACAGAACAAACAAGTCCCTCACTCAGGATCTTCAAGTTTCAGCAGAATGAAGTTGTGACGTGTTTTCTCTATAGAGACATTAACCGACAAAAATATCCATTTAAAAACAGGTTAGTTTTTGCAACTGGCATAAAAAGACTGAAGGAATAGTGGGTTGAGACAATCTGTTCTCTGAACTTTGCAGTCTGACAAAGTATCATCATGGGAAAAGAGCTGTCTGAAATACAATGTCCCAGAGAACAAGTTTCTGCTTTTCTCTCTGCCTTCCCAGGAGGAAGAGGTTGACCAGGGCTCAGGCACCAAGGTTGGAGATGGTCCCAACATTTCACTCAACCTGTCAGTGTTACTATCAGGGTCTCAGAACCAAAGGGAGGCACCATTGGGGTTCATGCCTTAGCAGTGCTCAGCAGAGCCAGTGTCCTGCCACTCAGCATTGAGAGTTGGGGTGGGGGTGGGGGCGGGTCTAGCGTACTACCCGAGTGCCCACGGCCCTGGAGTGGTGCTGGTTGATGTCTTGGCAGCAAGACCTGTGGGGCATCCATGGATTTTCCCTTGTCCACAGCAGGTGGATCTGGGCCATGGAAAAGCAACCACCGGCCCCCTCAGTTTTTCTCCCTTCTGCCTGGGTCTGTCATTTAAAAAAATTGTGTGGGGTGTGTGTATATGTGTATTTATGGAATTGTGCACATATGTGTGCATCATGTACTCATGCATGGCATGTGTGTGGAGGTCAGAGAACAACTTTGGCTACTGGTTCTTGCCTTCTACCTCATTTGAGTCAGGATCTTTTGCTATTCACCACTGTGTCCACCAGGCTAGCTGGCCCGTGAGCATCTGGGGACTCTCCTGTCCCCATCCCCCATCTCTCTGTAGGAGCTCTGTGATTACAGTTAAAAGTACCACTTCTGACATGGGTCCAAAGGATTCAAACTCAGGTCCTCAGACTTGCATGGCAAGTGCTTTACCCTCTGAGCCATTTCTTCTGTCTCATTTTGCCTGATAATTATCCTGAGATTTTTACAGATCTCAACAAAACCTAAGCAGATTTGCTGATGACAGGAGTGCTTGATATGAGGCTATTTCATATTAGCCTCTGCAGTGCCCTTTCAGATTCTTCTGCTGTGACACTCTATGCCATATTTTAATTTAATTGAGTACGTGTAGAAGGAAGGTGACACTTGAAACACTGGGTGTCAGAGAGATCGGGAGAATTACTGTGACTGGTCTAAACGCCTCCACTCTGTTCTTTCTGTAAATGCCCTCATAAATACTGACTGCATTCTTGGATCTGGGGTTGTGTGAAAACAAAATGTCACAGAAATTAGTTCTGTGAACTGAACAGATGTGGAGGAGGACAACTAGAGGGACAGAGTGTGCTCAGCAGGTGTCCCTGAGGTGGTTTTGGTGACTGTGTCATGGCCACTGCCAGTCGTCCAGTATGAGGTGGCAGGCTGAGCACTTGTTAATGAATGGTCCTCTGCACCTGCTACTTGAAATTTGGTGTCACTGTATTCTGGCTCCTTGTTATAAATGAAACCAGCACTGGGCACAGAGTTTTAAAACTTTAGCTTATTTTATTACATATAAATTGTACATGTTTATGGGTACCATGTGATATTTGTATTATGTAACCTTTTGTTTGAAATAAGACTTCCATCCTGGAATCCCCAGCTCCTCAAAGATTCTTTTTACAGGAAGCTGGAGAGAGAACAATTAACAGTGCTTATTGCTGTTGCAGAAGACTGTTTCCCAGCACACAGATCCAGGGGATCTAGTGCCCTCTTCTGGACTGCATGGGCACCTCTACTCACATGTGCACATATCCCTACACAGACATATACATATGTATATTTAATGTGCACATACTCCAACATATATACATGTAATTAAATTTTTTAAAACGTTATAGTTATATGCCTGTTTATTCAAAATTTTCCTAGTTTGTTACTAGGTCATAGATGAATACTTTTGTGTGTATACATGTCTCATCTGTCAGACAAAAATGGAATCATGTTTTCATTTTATTCTGCAGTGTGTGTATGTACACATGCATGTGCACATGTGTGCTTGTTCCATGTTACAGTACTGTGGTTTTGTTTTCCAAGGCAGAACATACGTATCTGCACTGTCTTTGGGGAATATTTATCTCTATTTTGGGGATCTTTATTTCAACATCTGTGTTATTTCTGTACGCTGGTTTCTTAGAACTCCAGCTGAGGGGACCAGTGATTCACACTGGGTAGAAAGCATACGACTTTCAAAGCTTGTTTGTTTTCTCATTAATGTCTATTAAGAATGCCCATTTCCTTGGCGTTTCATAGAAACCATAGGGCACATGCCTCATTGTGACTTCAGTGGCTTTATTAATGAGGTTGATCGTCTTCACTTTCTTTTTAAATGTTTTGGATTTATTTTATTTTTTATGTGTGTGAGTCTTATGCCTTCATGTATGTCAGTCAGAGCATCATGTGCGTGTAGTGCTGCAGAAGCCAGTGATATATCTGGCTGGACCTAGACTCCAGGCACTTCAACTCAAAGCCCAGTAGTAGCCATGATCTTATATGATGATTATTCTTTGTGAAGTTGTCTTTTATAACATTCATCTTCCACAGTTAAAAAAATTGTGTCACACCTGGCCTACCCTCTCTCCTTTCATTCTATATATTTTTGCATATCAAAGAAAACAACCAGGAGTGAATGGGGGGGTAGTTACAAAGGTGGGGGGCATTTGTACTACCAAACACTCTGCTTTCTTTTATGTGTATGAGTATTTTGCCTGCACATATGTAAGTGTACCTGTGCCATACAATACTGTGGAGGCCCAAAGGTGGTGTTGGATCCCCTTGAACTGGAGTTACACACAGTTGTTAGCTGCCGTGTGGGTGCTGGGAACTGAACCCAGGTTCTCTCTAAGAGCAGCCAGTGCTCTTAACTGCCAAGCCATCTCTCTGACCCCTAAATAAATAAATAAATATATATGTATGTACATATATATATAGTGTATATATATACATATATATACACACTCACATGTATGCTACATATTTATAAGATGTGCACAAATTCCTGTAACTAACAGTAGTTCCCCAAATAAGCCAATTAAAACATGGGCTTGGAGAGCAATCTATATAAATTAGATGTACAAATGACCAACACGATATGATAAGGTATGCAACATTAGTATCAGGGAAATGCAAATCTAAACCATTAGATATCACTTTACATCTGCTGAAATGACTATTATTTAAAAAAAAAGAGTAACAAGTGTTAAAAGGGTTGTGATGATTTGAAACCCTTGTATCCTGCTGACGACAGTGTGAACTTGGGAAGTCATTACTAACAACATGATGGAGAGTTCTAAAAAACACTAAACGTGAAACCACTATTTGGTCTAGCAGTGCCAAACTTGGCTATACATCTGAAGAACTGAAATCGGGACCCCGAAGGCTATCTGTACTCCCTTGTTCCTGACGCATTGCTCACAATGCCCAAGAGATGGAAACAACTCAATGATGATTGACAAATGAGCAGAAAATATGGACCATATATAAAATGCAATATTATTCTGCCCCCAAACGGGAACTCCTACTAACTTTGACAGGAAGGAAGGACTGGAGGACACTATGTCAAAGTATAAGTCACTCACAAATAACTGCATGGTTCCTTTTCTATGAAAAAAAAATCTTCTAGTATACAGAGTTGAATGATAGAAGAGAGGCTTCCAGGTGGGCAGATGGGCTTGTGGAGAACCGTTCTGTCATGAATTTACAAAATGAATGAGTTCCAGAGCTGCTCTGTGAGCTGCCACCTGCAGTTAACAGTAAGGATAGTTCACTTGAATTTGTTAAGAGGTTAGATCTTGTGTTAAGTGTTCTTAGGGAGCGAGAGAGAGTGTACACACACACACACACACACACACACACACACACACACACACACACATAACTTTTGGAGATGATGGATCTGTTTATTATCTTGAGTTTGGTGATGACGACAAAGGTGGACATAGAGCTCACCAGATTGTACACATCTGTCTTGTGTGTTATTTACATTTTTGTTAACCAATTATACATGAATAGCGTTCAAAAGAAATCAAAAAGTAAGAGTGTATTTTTCAATGCAGCAGTTAGGATGAAGATAGAGAATATAAATGTGTCAGAAGGCAGAAGTACATCTTGAATCCAAAGAACCTGTTTATCTATTATTTTCACTGAAGATATTATCTAAATATTCTTATTTGTATTAGAAACATTTAGTTCTTCTCAGTCAAAAAACAGGCCAAATTAAATGTGTACAGCAGGAACCCAATAACATGGGCTCTGTCCACCCTAAGACCCCCTGATTTTATAGATCAGCAACAGAAAACACCAGGAGGGATGGAACAGGTGCTCTACACATTAGAGACAGATGAAGTTAGGAAATGAGTTCTCTAAAACTGAGAAATGTGGGGGTCATGTGCTCGGTGGACTTAAGAAGTGGCAGAGAGACCTGAGTAATACCAGATGATCATGAGCTGAGAATCATCACACAGGTCTCACCCTGGGCTGCAGCAAAGGAAAATGTACCATCACTGCACATCATGATGGAAGTGATGGGTGATGACTTTGAAGGGAAAGGATGTGAACCATTAGAAAGGAGGTTAGAGGACTCTGAGGCTCTAAGAACCAAGGCTACTGCACCATAACAGCACCCTGATTATCTTATCCAAAGATAAGGAAAACAGAGAGTGATTAGGCACGGCACTTTGCAGTTCACAAAGTGTCATATTTGGTCTTTAAAACAAAATAATCTTAAGTTTTGGCTCTCAATCAGTTATTGGAGTTGAGGTGAATTTAAATAAATGAACCCAAACCTGTATTCTGAGCATCCATTCAGTCATTCCCGAGAATACCTACTTAGCCAGGTATGGTTAGGTACAGACATTTCTTAGATTTATAGTGATGATGCTTTGATTTCGTGTTTTTGACTTAGAAAGTGGGGAGAAAAGGAAGGTGCCGGATGAACTTCTAGTCCTTTGAAATAAGCCCGATTACAGCTGTAGGGAAAACCACCACCACCAGCACCTAAACTAACACATTGAATAGTGTTGAAATTATGAGGCTGCCTGGGAGGAGGGCTGGAGCACCCTGGCTCACCTGTGGCCTCCTCTTGCCTGGGCAACATCGTGGAAGCAGTGTCGGTGCCCCCCACCCCCCCAACAGCCAATGCCAATGCGATTCATAAACAACACCCTTATATCCTCAACTGTCTAGATTTGCATCTGATGCCCTTTGAGACCGGTACACCTGGGCTGATACATCCCTGAGGCTCAGTTGCCCTGGGTCATGGGGGCTGCTGTTTCCCTTTCTTCCAAAGACCAAGTCCAGTGAGAGCAGCCAAGTGCTAGTCCCCCGGCCACAGCTCCAGGAAAGGCCATTCCTTCACCATTCTCTAAGCACTCACTGGGCGCCAGCAAAGTCCTCCTGAAAGCTTTGCTACTGTTAACCCGGTGCTTAAACCTCGGGGGTGGGGTGGGGGGGTTAGTACTATCACTACTCTGCTGCTGCTGGAGGCTGGCTCCAGAGCTGGGGCTGCAGTGAACTCTGTTGGGCTCTGAACCCCCAGATTAAGTGGTTGCCAGGAGAGAACCGACACAGAACAGCAGCTCGCAGCCTGGGGTGTGCTGGTGCGGCCTTGCTTTGGTGAAAGTGTGTTTTCTGCTTGTACCCACGAACCCCTGGAAGGCTTTGGCTAATCTGGCCACAGCTACATGACAGATACTGTCCCTGAATGTTCCCCTTACAGACTCTCCAGATTTCTCCCAAGCTGTGTCCTAGGGGAGGGGCCAGAGCAGAAACTAGACTTTCCCGACATTTCCAAGGACAGGACAGGAGACGAGTGGGTCACTGAAACCATCTTAAGGCTTTGTCTGTTCTAGTGTTTTCTAGAATCTCTTTGTAAGGATGGCTCTCCCTGTCTGCAAGGAAAGGGAAGCTGGAGAACAGAGGGGCACAGAATCCAGCTCTGCCCGAAATTAGATGCTCTTAGAAGCATTAATTAAATTGTTCAGAGAGTGCAACCCTTGGAGGCAGATTTAACATAGAACTTCTGTTACCTTATTAAGTCAAACAAGTTAGAAACCATATGTCTCCTAAAAACTGGAACATATTTGTTTACAAACATACATTGTAAGTGACAAGATGTATAGAAAATAAACATGATGCCCTCTGAATTGTTAAAACTAGTTCTTTATGAAGTTAGCAAATGAACTAGGTAAAGTGGGATGAGCTGAGGATGAGTAACAGTTCCTCCTAAGGCCTCAGAGAGGAGGTTCCACAAATAGCATGCAGTGGGCTGGGCGGTGACCTCTGTTCTTAATCCCCATTGTCGTCATGTGTTAACAATGTCCTATCAAGCTGTGAAGAATGGTTCTTGCTTCTCAAGCCTCTTCCCATACCCTTGCCAAGGAGACTCCCAGAGTCAGCACCTCAGAAGACAGGACAGAGTCCTGTCTGAAAGCGAATTTACACAAAGACAGTGGGGCCGGAGTTTGGTACCCTTCCAGTCCAGAATTGAAACACACATTCCCTCCTAACGGGAAGGTAGGTGGCAAGTACTAATTCTCTCTCTGATGTCTAAATACCGCGGCAGTGGGTGTGCTCTGAGTGAATAATCACTGTGATCAGAGCTATTTCCCTCCAAGGCACACAGACTACATATAATGCCATGTAGTGAATTACTGACAAAGTCACCAACAGAGTCAAGGCTCCTACAGCTCAGCCAAGACTCAGCCGTCACCACCCACTTCAGCTCTCTCAAATGCACTCCAATTTTAATAAGGTCATACGTGTTGGTGACTGTGTGCCCATCAATTAAACAAATTAAATGACACAGATATCAATCCAGTGTCACACCCACAGTCTCTCCTTCCTCTACGCATGGACAATGTCCAAGTCTGATGACCCCATTTTCCACTGCGTGCAGGGACCGCTCTCTTTCATTGGAAACTTTTTTTGCCACCTCTGAATGCTCTCTTCCTACGACCTTTCTGCCTTCTGGGGCGTCCTCATCTCGGTGCCTGGGTGGGGACGCTGTCCTTAGGGACCACTCCCCCCGAGTCTGGCCCCTGCTCCTGGTCAGTGTTGAAGCCACAGTAGTTCACCAACCCTCACTTGTCCTTGAGCTGAGAATGCCACACTACCACTCCTAGATGAAATTCTTCCCTCATGGGAAACAGAAGGGAGAGGTGAGATGAAGCCTGTCAGAGGGCAGTGTGGAGGGCACCACCTGTGCCCTGGGGTCCTGGCAGCACGTCCAGCTTACCATGTGTGAGGCTGAACCCAACACTGGCTCCACCACCTGCTCCTTCCATGTTGGCCATTTCCGAAAAACAGCATCACTACTTGACACTCAAGCTCTCCCTCCCTCTGTCCTTCCGTCCCTCTCTTCCACCTTTCTGTCTTTCTGTTTGCACTGAGGATCAGATCCGAGACCTCCCCTCATGCTGTACAAGCATTCGAACATTGAGCTATGCCCCCAGCCTACGCTCCTAAATTAAAAAAAAAATTTTTTTTTGACACAGGTCTTGATAAGCTGCCCAGGCATGCCTTGAACTTGTAATCCTGTTGATCCTGCTGCCTAAGTTCTCTGGGTAGTTGGAATATAGTGTATGCCACCATGCCCAGCCTGTCAGTTGTTTTCGAATCATCTTACCCTCTCCACACCCACACTTAATTGACTAAGTGTGTTGATGGTTTTCAAGCTTTATCTTCCTTATCTCTTTATTCCCTTGATGTCAACTCTAGCTCAGATTCTCAAGCTCTGACCTGAATCACAGGAATAGCTCATGAGCAGACACCCGCTCCCGTTTGGGACAGCTGACACCTTTATTGGCTTCACATCTAAGCTGTGGTTCTTAGACTTGGCATTAATATAACGCAGATCATGATACAGAACACTGTGTCATGACTCTGATAGCTCACCACCCCAAACATAGAAATGGAAGAATTCCACTCAACACACTAAACCCCATTCATGATCTTTCCCTGTCCTAAAGAGAATGCCTGCATCTCTGGCTGGGAAGTGGGAGGCCTTAGGCTCTGTACTCAGTCCTTAGGGAAGGCCCCACATACCCACAGGTACCAAGAGTGTCATTCACAACCCTGGCACAGATTTCTTAGTCCTGAGGCCTGTAGCAACCAAAGCAGTTGACTTATTTCTGGTGTGTGGGCACACTGAGGGGCCATGTTATAATTACTAAACCCGAGGACCACCAGAATTTTCTTTCGGGTCTCCTGATCCCAGACTAGAATGAAATGTGGGTGCTACCTAGACCTGGTTAAATATGAGCAACTCATGGTGGCCATGGGGTGACGCCATTACAAAATTTCTCCCTCATCCTACTCTTTAAAAAAAACATCTGTGTGTGTGCTGAGAATATTTGGCACTTATCTGTAGCAGATTTCAAGACTGCACATCAGAATTATAAACTGTAGCCACGATGTTGTACATTAAACCTTTACGACGAATCTATCTTATAGTAGAAATTTCATACTGCAACCAATTTCTCCCTAGCCCTGGGCAGCAACCATTGTACCTTATGCAGCTATGGGTCTGACTATTTTATATTAATCATAGAAGTGAAATCACGCAGTATTTGGCTATCTGTGTCTGGCTTATTTCACTTAGCATAATGTTCTCCAAGCTCACTCATCCATGGTGTTGCAAATGGAAGAATTTTTTTCCTGAGGTTGAATAATAAGGGTGCATATAACGTTTGCATTCATGTACTTTCATTATGTTTAAGAGAAGCTTCTTTTGATATTACTACATAGGTGATGAAAGTCCCTTGGAACTTTGCTAGATGATCCTTAATGAGGGATACAAATTCTTAAATAATTAAAATATAATAAACCATGTGTATTTCTTTCCCTGTATCTTTCTTATGTCTTAATAAAACACTATAACTGGTTTAATTATATTTGTTCAGCAGTGATAAGTAGCTTTGTCAGTAAAGAGGTAACTATTAGGTGATTAGGAAGTAAGTTTTTACTCCTAACTTTTCTTAGGACAGGTGCTTTTTGGGGGACACATTTTTTTTTCGTTGTAGTAAAATTCACATAACATTAAAATTTCCATCTTAACTATTTTTAAGAACACTGTTTAGTGATACTAAGTGCATTTATGATGCATGTAACCATCAGCAGTCAGCCACATGCAGAATTTCTTTCATCTTACAAAATTACAATTCTATACGTGTGAAATACTAACTCCCTATTTCCTCTTCCCCAAGCCCTAACTGCAAAACATTCTGCTTTCTGGTTCTATAATTCTGACTTCTCAAAGACATTTAGGAGGCCAGCAAGGTTGCTCAGTGGGTGAAGGTATTTGCCATCAAGCCTGATGACCTGAGTTCTACCCTTGGGATCTACATGCAAGTTGTCCTCTGACCTCCAAATGTGTGGTGTGGCACCCGCATGCACACGTGCGCATGCACACACACACACACACACACACACACACACACACATGCATGCACACGTGCGCATGCACACACACACACACACACAAACACACACACTAAAAAAAAGAAAACTAAGAAATTCAGGCAAGTGGAATCATAACGTATTGTAACTGGGTTTTTATCTGCCTGTGACCTTCCAAGTTTTGGCTGAGAAACTTGCTGAAAATCTTACTAGATTTCTGTGTGATGACTGCCTTTCCCACTGCTTGTGTGATGCCCATTGTGTTTGGGCAGTGTGTTGCGCATCCTGGTCTGAGCCCCTCTTTTCATCTTTTAGACTCCTTGAGTTTCTTGGATATTTATATTCACATCTTTCATCAAATTTCGAATTGATCAGCCATTATTTCTTTTAGGATATTTTCTTCCCTTCTGAGTTTCTTCTCCTTGAACTCCGGCAGTCGGTACGCTGGTCCACTTTACAGCACCCTCTTTTGTTTCTGTTTCTCAGACTCTATAACCTAAAGTGTCTTATGTCAAGTTCATTATTTCTTCATCAAGATTCATTTTTTTCATTCATTATTTTCTTGAATTCCTCTACATTTCCCTCTTTGAAGAGCTTTAAGACATTTAAAAAGTATCTGCCTTGTGAGTTAACCATCCATTTTTCTCGGGAATCTTTCCTATTGGTCTACTTTTTCTTTTGAATTGGCAGTAAGTTCCTGTTTCTTTGTACGCTCTATGGTTTGTTGGAAACTGAAAACTGAAATGAATATTCATTCAATAACCATAAAAGAAAGATTCTCTTGCTTTCTTGGGACTTGCTGATTCTGGGTTTTGTTTTTTAAAAATACTTTATTTATTATTTTATGTATAAGAGTATAGTGCCTGCATGTATGTAAGTGCACCCATGTCGTGCACTGCCCGTAGAGGTCAGAAGAGGGGTAGAATTCCTCTTGTACCTGAGTTACGGATAGTTAGCTGCCATGTGGGTGCTGAGAGTCGAACCCGGTCCTCTGCAAGAGGAGCCAGTGCTCTTAACTGCTGAGCTGTCTCTCCAGGCCTGTCTGTACAGCCCCTGAGTTTTGTTCTTTAACTGTTTCATCTGTCTGTGCTGGTCGTCAGATCAACGTGTGAACCTAAGCTTAGATTGTTATGAAGGTTCTGCCTTTCCCTGGGCATGGGCGGTGTCTCCTGGGTGACTGGCCCCACCATTCCCTGGAGCATGTGCACAGGCTTTTCAATATTCTAGGCTTTAAATTCTGGCTCCCCAAAGGGAAAAAAATAGAAAATAAAAAGGAGGGAGAAAAAGATGAAGGAAAAGACACTGCTCTATAAACAGCCTGGAAATCGCTTCAGCTAGAAGGGACAGGTAACGGTGCAGTGGAGAGGTGCGGCATCTGTGGGCCTCTGACCCTCTGACTCCAAGGTCAGCAGCGGCGAGCAGCTAAGGAACTCAGACTCCCAGTTTTTGGAGGATAGGGTTCTTTGTGCCCACAATTTGTATGCACACTGCTCCATAAGTGGGTACCCAGCTGCCCCCACAGGGTGGGGAGAGGGACAGCTGCTACTGTACCACCATCTAAAATTGACCGAAAGTGGCCATGAATCACTCTTCAAGTCTTCCCCTAAAAGTCATAGTCCTTAGACTCTCAAGTTGAGAACAGCTGTATCAGACCTTTTGCCTGTGCAACTGTGGTCCAAGTTCTTCCTACCTTGTCTTCTTCCCAGAATCCTCTCCAACTGTTTGCTCTAAAATTCCTTAATAACTATAATAATATGATACTGGTATTACAAAAAATATAGCCTATTAGCCGGGTGTGGTGGCACACACCTTTAATCCCAGCACTCGGGCGGCAGAGGCAGGCCAATGCCTGTGAGTTCAAGGCCAGCCTGGTCTACATAGTGAGTTCCAGGACAGCTGGGACTACAGGGAGACCCTGTCTCAAATATATATATACATATGGCCTAGCAAGTGAAAACTTAAGATTGTTTGAAAAAAACCCAGGTGATAAAAATTTACTTAAAATTCAGAAAGTGCTTTACTTGCTAAAGTGAGTGGCCCTCAGGCATTTAAATATATGATTCAATTTGTTAAAATTTGATTTATATTCCACATGTCAGAAACATGTTTGTTAAAGTAAGGTACATCTAAGCTTGCAAGCACATTCCCCAAGGAAAAATGGTCACACACTTAGAATGGAAACAGAAGAGAACAGAGGAAGGCTTGGTGTGAAACATCAGACTGTTGACACACACACACACGTATACATCCATTCATGCAGACACATATGCACATATACAGACATGCATGCACACATGCACACACACGCACACATACACACACATACACACATGTATACATCCATTCATGCAGACACATATGCACATATACAGACATGCATGCACACATGCACACACATGCACACATACACACACATACACACACGTATACATCCATTCATGCAGACACATATGCACATATACAGACATGCACACACACACGCACACACACACACATACACACATACATCTTGCACCAAAGGATACAGATGCATAGGAATGCTCTGTAATGATTCAACATTAAGACAACTATCAGTTCTCTGACACTGACCACAGTCAGGCTACAAGGGGTGAGGGTTCAACGTAAAAAACAAAGACACGCCCTTGAATGCACTTAAACAATGCAAATCCAGCACAGAAAGCCTCTTACAGGTGCTAAATTTATACAGTCATTAAGTTTGAAGGTTGACTATTATTTTGCCGTAGGCACTTCAACTGGCTGTGTGGATGTTGTTTGCGTACATGCCTCATTATGCATAAAAGTGGCAGGAAGTTCCTGCATTCCCCGCACATTTCTGTGAGGAGCTCATTATCGAGAGCATCCACTTCAGTGTTCCTCACTCTCTGGTTGGAAATCACATTGATTTTGTCAGTGTTTACAAGGGGATCACACAGTCCAGAAACAATTGATTTCAGAGCTCAGGTAGGAGATGGAGCTGGGCAGTCGGGATTAATTACAGTGGAAGAGAGACGAGCTCCGGGTGGCCTGCAGAGGACTGGGTCTTTCTGCTTCTGGGAAGGCTTGTATGAAGTGTGTGCAATGGCAATGACTTGCCTGATGGCAAATGACAGCTACTCTGAGCTTGAAGAGGGGAGAGGAGATGAGACAGGGCCCAGGTGCATGTGTTACAGAAAGAGGGAACAGCCGTTCAGGTTTGACATATTTACCTTCCTACTTGCTGAAGAAATACACAGCTCAAAACGAAGACTGAATGAGTCCCTTACGGTCACATAAACCACCGAAGCAGAGCGGTAAGTGTGGCCAGTTCTCTTGGCCACCTGCACAATGGCACTGTGGGAGGCTGTAGCTCAGTCTACAGGGGTCACTGTCCCACCACACAACATGTCTGAGGGCCTGGTCATCAGGTGACCTCAGTATCTCACTAGATCTCTTGAGGAGGACATTCAAGCTCAAGGTGTGGGAGCCCCCACCCCCACCTGCCCAGCACACACCACTCCTCACCTGAGGAGCCTGTGAGGAGAAAAGCAAGGTGATTAGCAGGAGTCTCAGGTGAGAGCAAACCAGCTGTGCCCAGCCTAGCTCAGTGTGTCTTCCAAGAGAATGATGCTGAGCATAAGTGACCCAGCGGCTGTGGGGAGGCTACCTCCTTATCATGCCATCATTATCATCGCTGACACTTGGAACTGAGGTACATGTGTAAGGAGATATTTGAGCTTTTATTTGTTCTGATTCTCTGTTCTATATCTGGTACTTAGCACAGTGCTTGGTACTTAGGGAAATAAAGTGCTTACTGAAAATGTATGGAGCAAAGGAATGACTTTGTGTATTGGGGCCAACACTGCAGTTCCACTGTGGAGGAGGCAAGCTTGTGTTCCTCCCTTGGATACTTCCTCATGAACAGGCTCCTCTGAACCGCAGAGAAATAATAGCGTAAATCGTGCCCCAAGAGCAGATGTAGGTGTGTATGGGATGTGCATGAGTGCAGTTGCTCATACAGGCCAGAAGAGGGAATCAGATTTTCCTGGAGGTGGAATTACAGGTGGCTGTGAGCTGCCTCAAACGGATGCTGGGAACTGAACTTGAACCCTCTTCTGCTGTGGTGCCGCAAGCACATACAAACTGAGCCTTCAAATCACTGATGAATAAAACTCAGGTATCATGGAATTATAAGGATGGAAATATTTAAAAGGAAAGTACAGGAAGCTCCAGAACCCTTTCTATGTTCTCCTCTGGCAATTCCTTAGGGTGGTGACTACGTATTCCTGGAGGAGTGGGAGGTTTTCCCATTTGAACTGGGACATCAACTGTGATTTTTGCTTCATGGGGAACAAGAGGGAGGTGCTTGTGGTGGATGAGGTGTGATAGTAATGATCTGAACCAGAGTAGTGCAGATGGCAAGGGGGGGGGAGTTGCAAATGGAAAAGTAACAAGACTGGGAAGTGATTGACTTTTGGGGATAAGGGAGAGAAAATATTGAAAGATTATTCTATTGGTTTCTTTTAAAAAATGGCTGCACAGAAATCTTAGAAGCAATCTGAGATTTCCTTTGGCATTATGAAACATGACACTGACTCCCAGCCAGCTGGGCTATTCCCTGTCCGATAAAACCATGCTCAGAAGAGGGTAGGAAATAATCAAGATGTCAGCATGCCCGGGGGTGGTGACAGTATTCTGTCAAGGTGATATTTTGTTTTCAGGCTAGAGCAGCTATCTAAATTTCCATCCTGGGGAGACAGGGGACCTACATTTACTTAATTTGTATGGACAGCTTTGGCCTCAGACTGTATCACTTATACTGGGCCAAAGCTCAGAAAACAGAGAGCTACTAACAACTATTAATGTTTACCTATTTTGAGGTGAACAGGATTCTTACTCAGCTAGGACATCATCATCATTTGAGGGGCAGGGAGATGGCTCAGTGGGCAATGCGTCTGCTGTACAAGCATGTGGACTGAGTTCAGATCCCCAGCACCCACAGTAAAAACAGTGAAACAAATTAAAAAGCCAGATGTGGTTGCTTACATCTGTAACCCCATCCAGGGTGGTATGAAAGACACACATGGATCTCTGGAGTTCACTGGCCAGCCCATCTAGACAATAAGGGAATGCCAAGTTCAGGGAGAAACCCTTCCTCAGAGGATAAGGTGGACCATTTTCATTTTAAGTGCTAATGAGGTTAAGCTGCCGCTGAGCTGGAAGCCTCCTCTCCGCTGGCAAGTTTCTGTGGTGCCCAAAGGTGCTATGACGGCTTGGGGGGGTGGGAAGGAGGGGGGAGAAACGGCATCAACAGCTTAACCCAGCTGTAGACCCTGTGAACTACAGTGCTGCCACGTAAGATGTGTAATAGAGGCACGACTGTTGTGGGGGGAACTAACAATTCTCTGGTTAGCGATGAGACCTGCTCCATGGGCGGAAACTCAGGCCTGGTACAGAAACGCGGGGTTGAGGAGGTCTGGGGCCCTGGTGGGAAACTCACTATTGTTGTTTAGCTAATTGGCAGGGCACTAAACTGCCCTCTAGAAATTGATGTTTATCACCACAGACAAGTGCTGCTCCATCCTTAATCAGAAAAGCTGCTCTTTCGGATGAACGAGATGAATGCAGAGACTCATGGTTGACCAAAGCGCTGAGAGTAAGTGCTTAGTGCTCAGTCCTCAACGAGACATTTGTAGCAGCCCCCTCAGGCCCAGAAATATCACAGAATAGAGAGCAGAAAAAATGTAAGAGCCAGGAGACAGGGAAGTGTGACGTAGTCTCATCATTGCATAGTAGCTGCGGGAGCCTGGGCTGGGCCTGCGCAAGACTGGGCTGTCAGCAGTAAGTCATGGATCAGGGAGGGGCTCATGAGACCCTACCCCTCCCTTCTGAACTACTGCATGGATTCTAGGTGAGGGACAGTCATTATCTCTAGCTGTGAACACACGGATGAGCCCACAAGGCTCCAATGGAAATCCAAATATGACCCTGGTTAAACTCCAGTAGGTCACAAAACAAAGCAAAAACATCGTAAAAGTGGGAGGAGGGGGGGCGAATGGGTTGGGGGGGGGAGTAAGAGATTACCAGAGCCTGAAAGTAACCAGAATGCATCATTATATGTGTGATACTGTGGAAGAATGAACTTAATAAGTTATTTAATAAAGGTAAGTGTGAGAGCAATCAAGGTAGACACAACCGTGACCTCTGGCATCCATATGCACACACACATATGTATGTGCACGCACGCATAAACTATATACATACACAAAATAATAATAAAACATTAAAAATGATTTAAAACACATTTATCTAAGAGGAAACAAACAAATGTCCAATAATATATTAATCTTCTGGAGAAATTTAGAGACCAAGAGAAATAGGAAAAAAACAAAGAAAACAAAACCATAGCGAGTGAACATTGTCCTGAAATGTCAACACAAAGACATAATTAAGACTGAGTCTCAGTGTGCTCAGCGCCCAGAAAAGAGGTTGGCCAGGTTTAAAACCAGAGCATGAAAGAAGGGTATGAGTAGGAAACACACATGCATACACATGCACACACACACACACACACACACACACACACACACACGCACACACACACACACACACCAAGAAGCTGTGTGAGCAAGGCACCAGGTCCAGACACGTGAATGGGGCCTGGGCATGGGGTCAAGAAAAGAAATCCATGTGTCTAAACACAGGGAAGGACTCTGCCCCCTAAGCTGCTGAGCAGCGGCATCTGTTGCGGTGCCGGGCCAGGCAGATGCCCACGCGCTGGGAGCTGCCAGGGATGGAAGACGGCCTTCTGGGTGCCATCTGCGGTCACTGTGGCATCCACACCAAGCATTCTCTCCATTCGCCTCCTGTCCTCGAGCCTCTGTCCACAGTGGAAATGGCAGGTTCTACTTGACAGTCTCTGTGCAATGTTAACATTCTCATTACATTTCTCTTTGATTTAAAAGAATCAAAGACCCGTAAGGTTTTAGGTTTTTAATCTTTATGAAAATTCCATCTGTTTCCAATCACATTAGTTATCACTCTTCTTCCTCCCTCTCTCTCTGTCTCTCTCTGTGTCTCTCTCTCTGCATCTCTGTCTCGTCTCTCTCTCTGCATCTCTGTCTCTCTCTCTCTCTCTCTCTCTCTCTCTCTCTCTCTCTCTCTGTCATTCTCTCAAGACAATTGGGTATCCAGGCTAAAAGTTTGTTATGGCATAAGTCAGACCTATTTTTTTTTTTTTTTGAGACAGGGTCTCCTTGTAGCCCCAGCTGTCCTGGAACTCACTATGTAGATCAGGTTGGCCCTCATCTCACAGAGAAGCCTCTGCCTGCCTCTGACTCCCGAGTGCTGGGATTAAACGGGTGTGTCACCATGCCCAGCACTACTCCTAAGAAAAAGAAACTAAAGTTGTATTGTTTTTCTTTTAAATTTCCAAGTTATGATTAGTTCCCTTCTTCCAATGGGAAAACCTTGTAAACTTTTCTTTCTAAAGTACATTTCTTGCAGTTGTCCTGAATCATCTCCAGTTAGTCCTGCTGACGATGAGGACGTCTACGTAGAAGTGGACACTGTCAGCAAAATTGTCTTCTTACACAAAGGGCAGATTGCTGCACAGGAAGGGCTCTGGGCTTCAGAAACGTTACAATTAGGGTGCCCACATTGTGATGTACAAGGCATTTGGGGTCAGATTTGTTAACTCAGCAAAACTCCATACACACTCTGTTAATTATATTTCACATATTATATATTTATCAAAGTTCTTTTCTAATCTTGAACAGGTGAGAATGCAGAAATACTGAATCTGAGTCTAGTTTCCATCCAGGACCAATGACACTCACGGCATTTAACAGATAGATCACAGTTAAAAGCTACAGTTGACTTTTACCTCTTGTTCTTTCTCTTCTTGTGTGTGCACATGTATGTGGCGTACACCTGCAGGCATGTACACCAGTGTGTGCACATGTGAGTCAGGGGAGGCCATGGGCTATCTTCCCCCACCCCTGCCCTCAGCGCTGGGGTTACACACGGCTACCTGTAGCTTTTACATGGTGCCAGGGATCCCAACTCAAGTCCTCATGCTTGTGCTGTGAGCACTCTTACCCACTGAGCATCTCCTCAGCCCTTGTTTCTGTTCCTTGATTATCATTAGCAACTCAACTTCCCAAACTAGCTGCATCTTTCAATGGGCAAGCCTCATAGTCCCTTCTCTCTAAAGCACATTTCTTACAACTGTCCCGAATCATCTCAAACCACAAAACGAATAACAAGGATACAAACACCAGAAACTTTGGAAAAGCCGCACATTTGGGAGTGCTATCAGTGGGACACGGCTGGTTTAAACACTGAAAGAATGGAATCTTTCATTGTATTGGAACAATTGTCTAATACACAGTAATGAGATACCTAATTGAGAACAGTAGAAACACTGGTCTTCATGAGGTAGGAAAACTGTGGACGTTATTTCTGTTTACTTCTCTCTCCATTTGAATAATGCCATCAGGGCCCTTTTATAAACTGATTGTCAATGTGCAAATTACTTAATCTCTCTGCATTCATTTTCTCATCTGTTAAATTGGATGAAGAATATTTCCTCTCTTGGGTTTAAGGATTAAATGAGATGATTCATGAAAAGAGCTTACCCTGGCACAGAAAAAGCACAAATTAATATTTACATTTTGCATTGTTCTCTCTCTCTCTCTCTCTCTCTCTCTCTCTCTCTCTCTCTCTCACACACACACACACACACAAACTTGGGACAAACTAGCAAATCAATAATCTCTTCAAAATTTTAGAAAGGATGACTACTCTGTAGATATACTAGGTAGAACAATTCCTGGGGTTCACAGTCTTAGAAAACACAGTTTATGCAAGAACACTCAACTCAAAGAACCAGTGGTCAGTTTTACTTGTCAATGTGCCGCACTCTAGACTCACCCTGGAGAATGTCTGTCAGGGATTATCCTGTGTTAACAGGTGTGGGAAGAGCTGCCTGCCGTGGGTGGTGCCATTCCCTAGGCAGGGGATCCTGACCGCTATCAGTATGGAGAAAGTGAGCTGACTGTAGACTTAACGGTCACCAGATCACTCAGCTCCTGCTGCTGTGACATCACTGCTACGCTGGACTGGAACCTGGGTCTGGGAGTTGAAGCAAACCCTTTTCCCCAAAATGGCTTTTGTTGGGGTGTTTTATTGAAGCACAGAAAAAAAAACTAAGGCACTATGCATCAATTGTTTCCATTAATGTGTTTATCTAAAGATCACAGAATCCTGTCATAATACTGCATATTAACACACGGTCTCAATAACAGAATTATTCTGTACAAGTCTGTCTTCCTGGCCTAGCACATCTCAAACAGCTTTATATGCTGCAGAAGCCACTTTCGCAATGGTACAGTTGGAGCCAGTGGCCTGAACATGGCCCATGACAGATGGGTTAACTACATTAATAGCTACTTTTTACACTTTCCAAACTCTAAGTACTTTTTTTTTCAGGTTGAGCCTTTCCTGAGCTAAACAAATTAAGTCATTGCATTTTCCAAAGGAATAGCTAAGTACTGATATTAATTGCATAAATTTGGAGGCAATTTTGTATTATGCATGCTGGAGATTCTCAAGCAAGAAATTAAGTAGTAATTAGAATTTATCTCCCCATTGCAATAGAACAGTGTTAATTCTTTAAATGTGCTAAATTGTATCTCACAAGTTTTTACCATGGAAGTTCTCATATTATAAAACTATATTTAACAGGCATACTTGGTATATTATGTGTTGGGCATGGAAATGATGTATTTAGAGAAACTTAGCTAAATCAACAGGAAAATCATTTACAGGCTCAGTGATTACTATTCTGAAAAGGTTTTATATGGAATTAATTATGCTTTTTTTCTAAAAATATGGGAAGAGAAATTAAATAGGGTAATAGAGATTTGGTAAAAGCAGGCAGGAAGTTCTAAGAACAGTGGGATGGCATTCAGGAAGAGGTTCAAAGAAGTACTCTTTTATCATGCACTGATAGAGGTAAATAAATGCATGTTTTAAGTTACCTCACAGATAACATAAGAATGCTCATGCTATGAGTTATTACCAAGACCAAAAGAGCTTTTTTTCCTAAACTATGACTGTGCTTACCTCAAAATATTGATCTGTGAAAAACAATTTTCAAAGTATGTATCTCTTGTATTCAGGAAGCTGTTCTGGGAAATAGTAGTTCGAATAAAGGGACTGTGAGCTGTCCCACCTAAAACAAATGGGCTTTTTTTTTTTTTTTGAATAAAGAACTATGCTTAGAAACAAAAAACATTTTACAAATTAAATACAAGGAGTAAATTTTAATCTTATTCCATATCTTATTAAAATCGTCCTGTTCAATTATATAGTTATTATTTTGATTTTCTTTACCTAGTAATTCAGAAATAAACATGATCACTAACCAATAAAGAGCAATACAAATTCATTAAGCAGTGAAACATGATTGAATTATGAGTTAAAAATGATTAGGTATTAGCTGATTATGCAGCTACAGCATATTCAGTAATGAGATGTGAACAATGAATTATTTTTATTTTCCTTATAGTAAATATTATTAAAATGGTCTTTAATGTCTATTTTATTTTACTTTTCCCAATTTCATTATCAATACTCTATTTTGTTCTACTTTATAGAGACAAACTAAAACTCTTTAAGAACATAATTTCAAATTCACTACTTAGGAGAGCAGCTCTTCTAAAAAAAAAAAAGAAAATGATTCATATAGTGAAGACTGAAGTTCATCGCTGGCCACCTCGTTTTAATTGGTTAGCTATTAACGTTTAGAGATGGGGTCATATCTATTTCTGCATCCATCCATGTATTCCAAAATAATCGTATTTTCATACATGTCCTGGTCATCCGAGTTAGCTATATGTTGTGCATGGCTGTTTTTTAATGTACTAGGTGCTCTGAACCAGTTTTTCACCAAACAGGAAATAAACTAACCAAGAAATCCCACATAGGAAAAGATATTCCTTCTAGAAATCAAAACGAACACATTTTGGATTAGTCTAATTTAGGTTTGAATCTTGGCTACCTGACGCAAAGTTCTAAAATCTTCTTAGTTGAATGTCCTTGGTTAAATTGGCCTTAATGTTCATCTTACATGAAGCCTGGGTTAGCTGGTACATGGGAAATCCCAAAGCCAGTGAAGGGTGCAAAGTTCTAACTGTATTTTCAGTCGTCCATGTCCTGTTTCTGAGATGGGTGATGTCTCACTTTGTAAGCTGGCTTAGACAATATATCTCATTGTCATACTTTTTTACATTTGCATACTTTGGTTTGGTTTGGCTTAGTTTTTTGAGGTGGGGGGGTGTTTCAACTGTAGCCCAGGCTGGCCTTAAACTCATGTCAATCCTCCTGCCTTAGCCTCCTATCTCTGAATGAAGATGAAGTGCCATGGTTTAATGAGTAGCACTGTTTTACTTTTTCAGTGATGTATAAAAGATAAAGAACCCTAATACTGGATTACCTTTAGATTTGATAAAATACAGCAAAACATTTTCAAACATATTTCCCAAAAGTTTGCTGGGGAGAAACTTTCTTCTAGGAAGATCTGGTCCACAGGGGACATGAATTTTATCCATAATTATGAGGAGGATTTGTCAAGGATTAAAAAAATATGGTATTTCATATGACTCTGCTGTCTGGCAGGAAGAGTAGAGCTGTTTGTGTGTGTGTGTGTCTGTGTGTGTGTGTGTGTGTATGCGTATGTGCACGCAGCACCTACAAGTGCTTGCAAAGGGCAGAAGGAGGACTTCCTTTTAGCCCTCCCCCAAAGACTCTCATTAGATATGATGTTTACTGTCCCAAACTTGTGCCCTGACTGCAGTAGGAAGTTACTGAAGAAACAGTGGAAGGTGAGGGTGTGGGGTTGGAAGGAGCGTGAAGCTTGTGGGGTGATGTTGGTGAGAAATGCCCCCTAGGCTCATATATTTGAACACTTGGTGGTGCTGCTTTGGGAGGTCATGGAACTTTTGGGTCCTGAGCCTTCTGCTCCAGCCACCGTGCCTCCTGCGCCATCATGGACTCCATCATTCTAGAACCATCAGTGAAAACAGATGCTTTCTTCCTTAAGTTGCCTTGCCTGTTGTGTTTTACCAGAACAGAAAAGGAACCAATTCAGTGAAGTGGGTATTCTCCTCTCAATCTGCTTTTCTCCTGTCGGTGTCCTCATGGTTTCAGGGATGCTGGGCAAGGCTGGGGGAGTCCAACAGATTTGGCAGGTAGGAAGCAACTGTTTGGTAGCACATATTCTCTGTCCAAGGAGTTTTAGAAAGCTCTACTCTGCTGGTACCTAGAAAGCACTCACCAGATGGTGTGTGTGTGCGCGCGTGCGCACACGTAAGCGTGTGTGTGTGTGTGTGTGTGTGTGTGTGTGTGTTTAACGCATCAATGAATCATATATTATGTAGTCCTTTTTTTATTCCTTACCCCAAAAGCTTTTGGTAAAAACCACACTGCTTCCTAGGGCTACTGGAATTACCCAGGTGGGTATAGAGAGACTAGCCTCAAGGCAAGAAGTAGCCACATGGCAAAGACTAGCCAGCAGGAGAGCCAGTTTCCAGGCCTGACATCACACTGTTCTCACCCCTCTGCTGTTCAGTGTCCTACAGAAATCCTTTCAGACGTTTTAGTTGATCATCATAAAAATTGAAAACGTGGCTCTACTGTAACCGAACCAGCAGGCAATGAAGAGATTCTAGAGACATCTCCTCAACCCTTAGACTATTGAAAAAGCAGTCTCCAAGAAATGGGAATTTCCCTAGAAATCTCAAATTGGAAAAGATAAAGGCTGAATCATGGTTTCAGCCAGAGGAAGGCTTGTGTCCTAGGAAGAGATTTCACACAGCCTGGACAACTTGTCAGACCACCTTGCAGGAGCTGAGGCAGTCACAGTGATGGGGCCACATCTGGACCAGGACTGCTTAGCTGTCTACCTCTTTCCCTCTACTTAAACCTAAACATCATGTCAGGACCCTAAAGATAAACTTGGGGCAGAGGGCAATTGTCAATGGACCTTTTTATTTCTTTTCCCAGTATGACCACGTTAAATATATCTTCTTTTTCTGCTTTTAACCATTACTTTTAGTGTGTGTTGTATGTATGTGTACATGTTCATGTGTGCGTGTGTGTATGTATGTGTGTAGGTCAGAGGTCAATGTTGGGTATCTTCTTTAATCACTGTCTACTTTTTCTTGTCACGGGGAGCAGGGTCACTCATTGAATCTGGAGCTTATCCATTAGGCTAGGTTGCCTGGTACCTGAGCTCCTCTATATTCCACTCCCCCATGCTGGGATTCCAGACTTGTGCTGTCATGCCTGGCTCTTATGTGGGTGCTGGGGATCTGAACTCAATGACAGGCAGTTTCTTTGCTGAGCCATCCTTACCAGCCCATTCACTATCTGCATATTTCTTTAATTGGCCTGCTGAGGATGGGATGGCTGACCCCAGCTTATCAGGCCTGCCTTGGCCCAGACTCCGGCCATGACAACTCTTCGACCCTAACAACTCCCTTTGAATGTCAGTATTCTGCATCTACAGTTACAGGAGACCTTGAAGAGACAATGCAGCTCTGGTATTCCTAGCCAGAATGACATCTGAGCCATTTGGTTAGGTGGTTATGTGTTATAGGTAAAATGCATCACCACAGCATTCACGTATTTCTCTTACTTAGGACGACTACAAATTCCTCTTACTCCTTTCTGTATATAAATAAATATTGAACTTGCCTTCAGGTCAAAACAAAGCTTAAAATAGTTGGAGAATCACTAAGCGATAATGACCCAATTACATTCCTGTTTTCTAAAAAAAAAAATTAGTATCATTAAGTAGTTTTTCAATTTGTAATAAAGATAACTTAAAGGTTCAAGAAACAAATGCTAAGGTAAAATGTAAGGGAAGGGTTGTGATCCCTAGGCAAAGATGTAGGTAAAAGGCCCCAAGTAAACAGCAATTGTTTTCCCTTGAATGGCCACCTCAAATGGGTGCAGAGAGGCTCACAAAGAGACAGGAGATTGATCTCCAAGGGCTGGGGATGGAGCCCAGCCACAGTGGCACACTCCACCATCACTTTTTCCTGTATGACTTGGTACATTAACTTGAGATGTGTATAGGGATGTGACAGGCAGCACAGGCCAGCCAGCATCAGTGACCCCAGGGCTTCCAGGGGGAGCGCTCACTCTGCTTTTTCAATTCCACCTTCACTGATGGTTAAGATTATGTTGAGCTATTTCTATTCTATTAGGTCAAAGTAAGAAACATGTTTTTGAGCAAGACAATAAAAACAGAAAGTTGATTTTATCCTAAGCACAAAATGTATCCTGCAGCTCCTTGTTTGGCTGAAATGAACCAGAATAGGATGTGGCATGGAGCTGGAATGAGGCTCTGATGTCCAGGGCCGGGAGGGCAGGTGGGAAGGGTCCTAATTCCACCACAGGACCGGGGAAGCAGGGACCCAGCTGTACCACAGCCCCACAGGGCCACCTGTGCAGAGGGCCACACCCCTGGGCTTTGCTCCAGTCCCAAATGACTGCTGGATTCCTCTGGAATACCCAGTGGGTGTTTCCAGTGGTTGGCAACAGAAATTCCTGGGTGGTCTTCACAGAGAAAGGGCTGGGAATCTGAGCAGCAGCTGGAGGCCTGGTTTGCCCTCTCAGGGATGGCAGTGCACAGCTGGCACGGGAAGAAGCAGATTTAAAGCAGGGACCCAGCTGTACCACAGCCCCACAGGGCCACCTGTGCAGAGGGTCGCACCCCTGGGCTTTGCTCCAGTCCCAAATGACTGCTGGATTCCTCTGGAATACCCAGTGGGTGTTTCCAGTGGTTGGCAACAGAAATTCCTGGGTGGTCTTCACAGAGAAAGGGCTGGGAATCTGAGCAGCAGCTGGAGGCCTGGTTTGCCCTCTCAGGGATGGCAGTGCACAGCTGGCACGGGAAGAAGCAGATTTTTCATGTGTTAATGGATTTTTTTTGACTGTGTAGTGGGGTTCCTAGAAGGACCTACAGGTCACAAGAAACCTGAGGGGCTGAGATGAAGGTAGGATATGTAAGGGATGAGGGGATATTGAGGCTAGAGGCTGATAGGGAAATAAGGGTGCCTCCTCTTCCTCCTTCACCTCCCTATCTGGACAAAGCCCCATGTTCTAGTTTGCGTTCCTTCCTATATTGCTGCTTTTAAACACTGACCAAAAGCTGCTTGGTGACAGAGGGGTTTATTTCAACTTACAGCTTCCAGGCCACAGTCCATGACTGAGAGATGCCAAGACAGGAACCTGGAGGCAGGAGCTGAAGCACAGGCCATGGAGGAGCACTGTTTACTGGTTTGCTCCCCTGATTATTGCCCACCCTGCTATTTTATACAACCTAGGACTGCCTGCTCAGGGGTGGCACCACCCACAGTGGGCTGAGCCTGCCCACATTACTCAGTCAAGCAAATGCCTCACAGACAGGGCCACTGACCATCCTGATAGGGGAAATTCCCCAATTGAGGCTTCCTCTTCCCAGCTGTGCCAAATTGACAACTGAAGCTGTCCAGCACACCCTGGAACAGATCAGGTAGTCAAGCTCGCAGGGTGAACGGGCAGGAGGGAAGATGTCATCATTAAGACCAAGAAATAGTAGGCATGTTGGTACACCGCATTCAGAAGGCAGAGGCAGGCACATCTCTGTGAGTTTGAGGCCAGCTTGGGCTACATAGTGAGTTCTGCATCAGTTAGGGCTACAGGGAGATCCTGTCTCAAGGAAAAGAAAAAAAACCCAGACAGGTGAAGCCCACTATGCTTTCTTTCCCAGGCAAGTTTTCAGAAGCTGACCCAAGCTGAGCCAGGGGAGAGAACTTGAGGGTGAGCCAGGTTCAGGGTTTGCAAGAATCCATCTGTTCCTGTCTGAGTCAAAGTCTGTGCAGATGTCAAGAGTTAAACAGCCTGGGCCCCAGTCCTATCTAGAAAAAGCTCCTTGCTCGGTGCTCCCCTCAACTCGCCTTAATTATGTCCTGAATAGCGACTATTCAATCTAACAATTTCCTCGAGTGGCTTTCTTATTTTCACTGCCGTGTCCACAAAGAGACCTTTAAAATGTCATTTGCTGCTGCTCATGAAAGATTTGCATATTAAGGAAAATGAGAAAGAGACTTTATCAGCAAATCTAGAATAGGTGATATTTTAGGTGACTTGGAAAGTACAAATTATGGACTGAGTTTAAAAGCCTCTTTCAATGAAGGTCTTAGAATCTCTATTTGCTATCTTGGCCAGATTAAGTAAAACTTCCTGTTGCATAAATAGAAAATAATATGGTTTTCTCTTGGGTAAGTGTCTGTGTGCGGACTCATCTGGGGCCCATTTGAGTTTTAAATACGTTAAAGCATATTATAAAGATTTCTCCAGGCATATCTTAAAGGTCTTAGCTGAACTGGTGGAAACCCTGATTCACAACGTGCTTCCAGCCAACAGAGATGTTAGGGGCCAAGGCCTGGGAATCAAGTGGAATCAGGGAATTTTGTTGATAGATCCTTGCTGGGTGACTTCAGATAGAGGGAGGCAACGAAGCTTGCATTGCAAACATGACTTTGCAAATTAAGTTGAGCAAATAGCCAGCTCTGACCTTCCCCTGTGCCTGGGCCATGGTGAGGAGACAGAGGTGAGAAACAGGCCCTAAAGCTGGGGTACAGCTTATTTGGTAGCATGTTTCTCCAGCATGCATGAGGCCCTGGTTTGATCTCCAGCCCTGAATAAACTTGGGTGGTGGCACGTGCCTATAATCCAGCACTAGGGAGGTAGAAGCAGAGGGATCACAAGTTCATCATCATCTTTGATTGTGTAACAAGTCTGTGGCAAGCCTGGGCTACGTGAAAACTAGGTATAGAAAGGAAACTGGCTCTCTATACAGGAGGCAGATAGGGAGTGCTCTCCAGTGTGAGAGGGGCCAGGCATGAGAGCAGATGTGTCTTCTTTGGATCTAGAGGTAAAAATAGGCCTGTGTCATGAAGAACTACAGAGTGGGATGGGCATTCAAGGTCAGGAAGCCGGGTGTTAGAGCACACGGCCCACCCCAGCAGCACACACTGGGCATGAGTTCAGTCCTGCCTTTTGAGCCTCTTCTCAAAACAGCAACCCTGTTACTGCAGTTTCAGAAGAGTGAGGAGAATCAGGAGAAGCATGGGTACAGTCTCTACAGCTGGAATCAGGAGACATGGGTGCAATGATGGAGTAAGAGTTACGCCGAAAAGCTGGAAATGTAAGAGCCATTTTCAAGCTGAGAGATGGGCCCACTGTGGGAAGGTGCTGGGGTACCAACAGTCCATTAAAGTAAGCAATTCTTGGTAAACCTGAACTGGCCTACGATTGAACACTTCAGCCCTCCTCTGAAATGTATGGAGGGGCCTAAGGGAGGAGCTAAAACTATCAGGGGGTGGGATGAGTGAACACAAAAGTTTGCCTATGTTGGATTATCTGTGAAACAAGAGATTATTAGCATCTAGAAAAAATCCTGCATTACATTTCTGACTGTTGGCATATAGCGCATACATCAATTCACGACATTCATTTTGCATCAAGTCGTCTTCCTAAATATATTAATTCTAATGGATTGTACATAATATCCTTGGAGGGACCACAGAAAACCACATGGAAAATCATATAATTTTCCCCACAACCCTCTGAGGCAGGCAACTCATAACAAACATTTACCAAACATGATCATTTGCAGATCAGCTCTACTAACTAACATTCCATAATTCATTCCAACAAGAAGTTGACACCTGTTCCAAATGCTAGCCCACAGTTCTCTGGAGGCTAATACACTCCCTTAATTCCTCCGACAACTTATCTAAATTAAGGAGACCTAGGCACACACTAGCTGAACGGCCCACTTGCTTTCTCTCCTTGGGAAATGGGATTGAAGCACGGAGAGTCCAACACTGGTGCCGTCCCTTTGCAGAGCTGTGCTCGGTGGCTGCCCATTCTGCCCCATCTCTTGCTCTTCCTCACATTATCTGCCCTACCCAAGAATAGTTCCTTCTTGTCTAAACTCTACTTACTGGTCTAAACTGAGTTTGGGTACTTAGGGGCCTGGGCCTTTTACCCATCTGGTTTGGACAGTGTCTCTTGTGGCAATGCAGTCCTGATGGGTCCCTGGCAGGTTAGGGGGTAGCAGTGCCCTGGGTATCCCTGGAATCCTCTGAGCAGCCTCCAGAGCTATGGAATATCCCCTTCCCGCTCTGCATAGCCTGCAGCATTTCAGAAGAGTAAAGGGATCAATCCACTGCCATCTTCTCTACTCAAAACTAACACTTCTCCTTGAGCAAACAAACCCTGCTGAAAAGGAATGGAGCTTTGTTGTTAAAAGCAAGTTCTTACCAGTCTCATTGAGCAAACCACTTTCAGTGTGGGAGAGTGAGGCACACACTGATTCTCAGCTTATTTGTCAAAGATGGGATTTTGCTGGGTATGGTGCACAGGCCTGTAATCCCAACACTTCAAAGGTGAGGCAGGAGGATCATAAATTCCAGCCAGACTGGGCTGCATAGGGAGTTCCAGGCCAGCTGGGGCTACTTATCCATGCCCTGCCCCAAGAACATTGAGAGATGCTAGTAGACAGAAGGCAGAAAGACCAAGAGAAGTAGGAGAACAGGAGTATTTGCTACATTAAGGGTGTTGGGCTTAATACTTTGCTTTTAAGCAGCTTTCAAATTATGTATTTCACAGTACCATGGGCAGGCATTCCTGAGTTGTTTCTCTTGGATTAGATTCAAGCTCTGAACAGTTTCTAGGCCAGAAATGCACACAAAAATGTCTATGGGCATTTAATGTAGAGGGTATCAGAAATTGAAGTCTGGTGGAGTATTATGAGCCAATAAAGCATCATAATATAATAAAGCGTAGTGTGGAAAAAAACCCCTCTAAGTCTCTTTGAATGGGCTTTTATTAGTCTGTGTGCTGTGCACGCTTTATTTCTCTTAAATTCTTTTAGTATTTGATTTCTAAAAACATGAGAAGAGGATATTTAGTTATTGCGTTCACTGTTGCATAGCTCACTCAGCTTCTCTGAGGCCTGAAGTCTGGACTTTGAGGTGGAGATGGTTTCGGGATTGCTGTTGCAATTCGGATCCCGCATTCCGGACGTCCCTGACCAGAGCCAGAACCTTCAGTTCAGCTGTGGATATGCCCATGTCATTTATCGGCTCATTCTCCCCAAATGCAACACAGCTCATCGTTAATTTTGTGGCTTCATCTTCGAAAACTATAAATTGAACATTCTTACTGTCCTAATTTTCTGTAACCTTTAACAACATTTATGAATGCACATGGGAGAGATGAGACTGCTATTGGCTGTACGGCAAGTGCGTCCTAGGGATGTTTGATAGGAGTGGCCCTTCACCCTGAAGGTCTCTAAAAAACTGACATGTTTTAGACATCTCAAATTAATTATTTAAATCTAGAAAAACAGGCTCCACCTTTACAGCCAATACCACCCTCAACACACCTGATCCCCTCTGATCATGAAGCCAAGCAAGATCGGGTCTGGTTAGTACTTGGAAGAAATGAGCTGCAAACAGGCAGCACCTTGGACTTTCTGAGGACTCAGAAAGCCTGATCCAGACTTCCCTCCCTGGCCTACACAGGCTCATCTTTTTAAAAGATGATATTCTCCCAAACACCAGCCATACACTTGAGTTTAAACACTCTGAAAGACGAGGACAGATTTGGAAGCCACTTATTCTTGAATGAGTCTTTTAGCTTATGGGGACACTCACTGAGCATGTGGCCATGGCTGGTAAAATCAGCAGGCTGCTTCTTCCTTACAGGGCATAGAAAGGCCACGCTGGGTGTCACCCAATGGGGAGATGCTACGGGTCCCGCAGAGTGCTTTCATATATTGAGGTTGCCAAATAATGGCTCATACAACATGACTGCATTTTACATATGATCATATTATATATTTGTAATATATATATACTATATATATATATATATATATATATATAAATCACTATTTTACTTAACCTT
>NW_008332089.1:1664021-1689603 GCF_000622305.1 Nannospalax galili
TATATATCACTATTTTACTTAACCTTGTTAAGACCAGGCTCCATATGGCAAGGCTGTGGATTCATCCCTAAGGATCACACCAACCCTTACAAAGAGTTGTAACTACATGCTGTTATGGTTTGGACATGAAGTAACCCTGCAAAGGCTCATGTGTTGAAACACTGGTACATGGCTGCTGGTACTATTTTGGGAGGTTATGGAAGCTTTAGGAGATGAGGGCGAGCTGAGCCCCCTTTGGGGATTGTATTTTTCCCCATCCTGCCCCACATCATGGTGACTCCTGTCCACCAGGAGGTGAGTAGCCTTTCCTCAAAGAAGAATAATGTTATGGGGCTGGCTATGATTTTTAGCACCTGTAGCAGGGACGCTGTGGCACAAATTGATGCTCTAAGTACCATGACTCTCTCTGTGTCCTACATTATTAACCACAGGCCCCCTGAACCTGTGAGCCTGGATCTCCTCACATGGGCGGCTTCTGAAAGGACTGTCTGGCTCCCTGACTGCTCATGCCCCATGGCTTGTTTCAGAAAAAGTTCATTTAACATTAAAACAGGACAAGCATTGTAAAAAAGATCAGATGGTAGAATGAGCTCAAGTTTGTGCTTCAAGGGGACAGACAGAAGGGTAGGGTCACTGGATCTGAAAGGATGGTGTCTCATTCTCTCTATCATTTATATCCGGTCTCATTCTAAAAGGATTTTGTGGTGGGACTTGAAAGAAATATATTTGAAATTGAGTTTAATAAGACATTGATTTACATAAAAGACAAGTGTAGTAAAACAGAAATATAGAAACGTGAAATTATTTTCAAATACTTTGGAATTTAGGTTAGGACTTTTTTCCTAATATTATTACTGAAAATTTCTGGTACAATTGCAAAGATTAAATAATGACGCATTGTGAAAAATATCTGTTTAAATCAAACAAGAATCACTGTTCTGTGAATAGGGTTACATCTGCAACCATGAAGGATTTTTTTTTAAAGATACAATTAAAATAAAACCATTTTCCTAGTGAAAATACTACTGTGATTGGACATCCTGGGGTGAGCACCTCAGGGAACAGGGTCTGGGGCAACTTGAAGAAGAGCTTCAAGTTCTTAGGGCTACAATGATCCAGTTTCACAATAGGGCCCTCTGAGGACACGATGAGCCTCACCGTGGCAGCAGGCTTCCAAGAGAAGGAGGAAATGAAGAGGATTTTCCCCCTCAAATATCAGAAAAATATTTGACAGAAAAACAGTTTGAATATGGAATTTCTGGTGTGTGTGTATGTTAAGAAATATTCTGAAAGTATTATCTGTGATCGGGACCAATAATGTAGACTATCAATTTCCCACAGTGATGAACTCGCAAAAGAAACATATTCCTACAGCCAGTCACTTCCCTTATTAAAGAGACGAGAATTTGTTAGTCACTGAGCTAAAGAACAGCCGTAATAGGGAAGCACCACAGAACAGTAGCTACGTACAATGGCCCGGAGCTCCCCGCAAGTGTCTGTGGCACCTGAAACATTCCCCTTGCAGGTTTAGAACCTCAGATTCCGGTCATCCTTTGGGCTTTGCTCTGGTCCTCTTTTCATACAGGATACGAAAGATACTTAGATTTAAGTTGCAGATTTTACTACGAGACAACAGCATGAACACACTGTTGAACCAGTTACCTACCCCCAGATGACAGGACAGGAGAAAGGACATGTGGGCGGGTCCAGACTCCATGATGATCAAGGTCAGAAACAAAGGTTTCCAAGAGAGAAAGTCAGGGAGGGAAGCTTTACAGTACAGCAGTGGGGATGTGAACATACTACGTTGTAGGTTTACAGGAAGGTTACTGAGAAAATATTTGTGAATCACAGACTAGAGAAGCACTGACTAAGACTTTCGGAGTGGCTATTCTCTGTTCCATGTTTTTGGCCCCAGTTTCCCCCAATCTCTCTCACATTGCCGCCTCTGTCATTGCTAAGTCTATCTTTAGGTCCCACAAGATGAGCTCGGATCTAAATAGAGTGGATAACTGAGACTTTCTTTTATGAGCCTTAATTGAACCAAATGCACAGTTTTTAAAAAAATAAATGCATGGATATTTGATGCTGCCACATGGTAAAAACTATGAATTATGAATGGATACTACTTAAATAAGTACTTTTATGTAGGACTGCTGTTACTAGGCAGTAAGAGATTAAATGACTAAAACCGAGTTTTTAATTTCCTCAGAGTGTAATCATCTTGCTTTGCTGTGTACATGCACTGCACCGTCTCAGACGATTTGGGGGAGACAAAACACAGAAAACTGACCCTCCTCTTAAAGGACAGCTAAAGAGCTTCTGAGTATTCCATGACTTCCCAAACTCGATAGATGCAGTAGTAACTTAGTGAGAGTATAAAAGGTGGTGACTCTGAACACCACGCTTGTCTGCAGTAGGGGTTAGCTACACATGTGGCTGTATATTTGAGATGGTTTTCCCACATGTACAATGAACAGATCCTATTGCAAAATTTTCGTGCTGGGTTCCACTAAATTACCAACTTATTTACATGGCTGTCAGGGACTAGCTTCAAATGTTGACGTATCCCACGTGCCTGAGAGGCATGGAATTTTTAAGTTAGCAATGGAAAAGAAAATGAGATTCACAGAGTTTCAGGGAAATCGCACTGCCAACAGGCAAGCCCGTGTCTACTGCCTGCCAACGGATTGCCAAAGACTTGCTGCATAGCTTTGTGGGGTAAACATTCATTTGAGCATGTCTGTGTTTCTCAAAGCTTGGAAAGCAATATTTTCCAAAAGCTCTATCAACCAGCGTATCTATTTTTAATCAGTACTTACCATCCATAAGTAACTGAAAATTGTTAATGATAAATTACTAATCTTTAGTAATTAACAATAGGAAAAGCCCAGCTTCTGTAGTTTTTGAAATGAAAGAGATGTTAAAACATTCTAAACCATCATATCTCAGTAGTGCTTTTAAAAATTTCACCTTCAATCAATGTATAAATAGCAGACCAAAGTTTTGCAGGAGAATCTAGAGGTAGAAATACTATTAAGAAAAAGAATAAACTTGTAACCTACTAATGTAGTCAAGGACTATTAAAAAAAGTTTACAGTTTAATTATGGGAAGCTTCTAGGAGGGCTTCAGCACTCCTCTGTGACGTAAGCGAGCTGCGCGTGCGAGAAGCAACACGTGGGGCAGGGAGCAGTGTGAGAGCAGTGCGACTATGGGTTTGGAGCTCCACACAGATGCCACCATCAACCGTAAACATGCTGCTCCTTAACCCTCCTCCAACTCACTCCCTCATTTCAGGGCTTAAAAGACATTTGGCTCCTGGGATCACTCACCGTTCATATTCTTAAAGATGTTCAGGATGGGGAGGATTTGACGATAGTAAGGCACCAAAGCCTCACCCACCATCTCAGCTGACACAACCAAATGCTGGAGGACTTTGAGGGTGACACAGATGACCTGTCGGTTTCGAAGGTTCAAGGCATCTGCACAAGATAGAAAAACAAACAAGTAGAAAATACCGAGTGTGAATTCAATGACGTTAAGGTCAAGCTGTCTTGTGGATGCACTAATTAAACTGCTCTATTGGGGATCACCAGTGGGCCTTATTTTTATAGCTTTGATGGATGCACCACAGCCCTGGGCTGGGAGCTGCATCTGGTTTCTGTACTGGTTATCCTCCCAGCTTGGGCTGGCTCCTGGCAACCATGACAAGGCTGCTCATGTTTTCATCCAGAGAAGAGGCTGGTGGTCGGAAGGCGGAGTGAGAGGAGGTGGTGTGGAGGGTTAAAGATCTAGTGTCACTGGCTCAGATGCCCTCCCAACATGGTGGCGATAGGTATGTGTTTATGAAATGATCTCTTTCAGCTGATAGTGCCTATTATTTTTTTCTTTTTCTTCCTTTACCCCCTCCCTGCCTGTATATGTGTGTGTTTGTGTATGTGTACATGTGTGTACATGTGGAGGCCAGAGATCAATTCCAGGTGTCTTTTTTATTGAGCTCCATCTTGGGTTTCGAGACAGTCTCTCACCGAACCTGACTAGCTGACCAGCAAGCCCCAGGGATTGTCCACCTCCTCGGTGTTGAGGTGCACACCACTCTGCCTACTTTTATTTTCTGAGGCAGGGTCTCACTCTGTAGTTTGCCTGGCCTGAATGCTGTATGTAGAACAGGCTGTGTAAACTCAGAGAGCCGATGTTTCTGCCTCCTCCCGAATCCTGGGATTAAAGGCATGGCATCATGCCCACCTATGCCTGATTTTTTGCATAGGTGTTGAGGATCCAAATTCAGGTCCTTATCACTGTGCAGCAAATACTTTACCAACTGGGCATCTCCCCAGCCTGGATTCTCTGCTATTTTCTAAAGCCATTACCATGGAACAAATCTTTACTTGGGCGAGAGGTCTGGCCTTGGTATGCATGTGGAGAGACAATAAATTGGTGACCAAAACTGATAATATTCTTGGTTGAACACAGTGACAGTACGTAGAGGAAAAGTAGAAAATTTAAAGTCAGTCAGAACCAACAAAAATAAACCATGAGACCAAAGGAATGAAAACAAACGTCAAAGAATAGATCGAAGTACAAAGTAACAAGCTTACCACGTGAAAGGACAAAAGGCAATGAACTGCCAGGCAGACCCTTCTTCGGGGCTGAAAGACGCCCTTTGCTCTAGTGGGGAATCAGGATGTGGATACTGACTGTGTGAACTTGGCCAGCTCATTGACACTTTCTTGGCTGTGGTTTCCTCCATCACCGGCCTGTTATTTGCTAAGATGAGTGCGTTGAAATGATTGACCAAGAAGGTACACAACATATCTATTACAGAAGGCCAGAGGTTGGTAGAGGGTGAAGCCCTTAACTACTCCAAAATACAAGTCAAGGGCTCTTATTTTAAGATGTTCTACCGCCTAATGCAGCAGGATTGGCCATGTCCTGACAGCACATGGTGTTGGTGGAGGGATGGAATCAAACAGACTATCAAAGGGATGATGCTCTCGTCATACTGTGAGGAGCCCCAGCAGTGTTCTTGAACTCCAGATCACATTTCCAACCGCTCTGGTCTAGCAAACACATTAAACTCAGTGTTTATCAAAGACAAATTTCCCTCTATGAATGTCCTCTTCACTCCGTTTCCTGTATTTTTGCACTGATACAACCTGGCTGGGTTACTGTCTCTCAGGTCGAAGCCCTTTTTCCATCTCTCTCATTCCCATTGTTACACAGTCATCTGTTTATCCACTGGAGTGTCTTATCTTTGAACCCTCTTTGCCTACTTTCCTCGGGGCTTGGATCTTGCTCTCACTTTTGTCCTCTTGTTCTAGATCTTGATCCCCACCCCATCCACTTTGGTACCAGACCCTCACCCACACCTTCTTTCCCTTGGTTCTAGGTCTTTGCCCTCACCTCACCCCTCTGGCCCTAGGTTGTCATTTTCACCTTCCCTCCCCTGGTCCTGGTCTCCACCTCACTGTCTCCCCTGGTCCTGGTCTCCACCTCACCGTCTCCCCTGGTCCTGGTCTCCACCTCCCTTCTCCCCTGGTCCTGGTTGCCACGTCACCTTCTCCCCTGGTCCCGGTCTCCACGTCACCGTCTCCCCTGGTCCCGGTCTCCACCTCACCGTCTCCCCTGGTCCTGCTCTCCACCTCACCGTCTCCCCTGGTCCTGGTCTCCACCTCACCGTCACCCCTGGTCCTGGTCTCCACGTCACCTTCTCCCTGGTCCTGGTCTCCATCTCACCCTTTCTCTAATCCTCTGCCCTGTCTTCCCTCACTGCTACTAGGTAAACTTTTTAGATTTCCTTTATTATCTAACCATCTGCTCAAAGATCCTGGTATTGTCCCTCCCCTTCCCCATTTCCTACAGAGTGAAGGACAAATTATCCAGACACAGGGAGGCATCAGGGTAATTTTAAACTAAACCAAATCCTTAGTAAAAAGGCCAAGAATATAAAATACCACTTAGTGGTTTCACAGCTCCTTCCTTTGGAAACACTAGGAAGTTTTTAAAAATAAAGTTCAGGTCAGCTTCATTCTCTCAAGCAACAAACTGGGGGTTGGAGAATAAGCATACTTCAGAGAAGCCCCACAACTTCTGGTCTAGTCAAGGCTTGGTTGACTTGAAAGTAAATGAAAATGAACAAAGATGCTCAGCCTTAGCTCCAGAAACCTTCCTAAATGTAACCACGGGACTCAGTAACATGATGCCTGTTATTACAGCTTTCACACACTTTGCAGGTCATACTGTATCTTCTGAAAACAACAAAAACAGAATGTTACAGTTTCTTCTACAAGCTTTGGAAAACAAGGCAGTCAAGAACAGAGTCTTGGCACTGGTGGAGGAAGGCTGTGAGCACGGTTTGTGCATGGTCAACTGGTCTTATCCACTCTGAGAGGGTTGTTTTGCTGTCCCAGGAAGCGCAGGGCTACAGAACCTTCCTTGCTGACCCAGCTCAGTGTAGCAGAGAGAGCTGGGAGCCTGCAGAAAGGCTGTACTGTTTGCTGGGATAGCAGATGTTCTTTCAATCAGTCTGTCCATGAAATACAACATGTTTAGTTCCAGAATGGCACAGTACTGGGTGACACATCACGTTAGCAGCTACGTGGTATTAAGCACCTCTTTATGCCAGGAACTAACAAAACACCGCATACAGCTTAGATTACTAACCCTCCTTCATCAACTGCTTACTGAGAGGGTGCTGTATGCTCCCCACAATTCTATGAATTGGAAAGACTGAAATGAACAGGACATATGCTAGCACCCTCTTGGAGATTGTAATATATTATGGAAAAAAGATACTAAGCACATACCACAAAAACAATGCCTGTTCCTGAGAAGACATTAATCACGTGGTTACTCAGTCCATCTGGATCAGGGAAGGCTCCTAGATATAGGGGCAAAACCCAGGAAACCAACAGATGCTATTTAGCTGAAGAGTTTGCAGGGTGGTACCGAGACTGGACCCCCAAGGGGGAAAGAGTCTGTTCCAGCTGTGAGGCTGAGAGTCCACTGGGGCATTCAGTCACCACCACAGACAGCAAAGACATGAACTAGTTTATTACAGTTGGAAGTGGTGACAAGTAGGTGGGTTGTGTAGGGATGCATGAAGGGAAGTCAGGGCTGTGGTTCTTATTCTCAAACTAGAGGATCCTAAGATCCTATCTTACTTCCCTCCCACCACATTTTCCAAAAAGGCCTCACAGCCACAGTAACTGTCCACTTTGTGGGCTGTTTTTCTCAAGAAATCAAAAAAGGGAGGGGCCTGGAGAGATGGCTCAGCGGTTAAGAGCAGTGCCTGCTCTCGCAGAGGACCCAGGTTCAAGTCCCAGCAACCACATGGTAGGGTAGCTAACAATCATCCATAACTACAATTCCAGGGGTTCCAATATCCTTTTTTGACCTCTGTAGGCATCATACAGTATGGGTGCACTTACATACATGCAGGCAATACACGCATACACATACAATAAAACAACAACAACATATTGCACAGCCAAAAGTAGAGAAGCCTGTGGGGGCCTCAGATGGATAACTATCTGAATGTGGTGGTTCGGGTAGCTGCAGTGGTTTCTGAATGTGTTTCCCTTAGGGCGTGCATCCCGAAGGTTGTGAAAAGGTGACCTTCTGTGTACCCATCTCCTCCCAGTGTCAGAGAAGAGACGTCCATGTGGAATACGTTGATTTTATGTACAGGTATGAAAGACTGCATCCTTGATTTCCAACTAGGTTTATGTGCACATAGCTACTCAGGGCTCTATTAATGATCTTTCCCAGTAGATAGTAGCTAAACTATTGGGAGATATCTGCATTGAAGCCTTGATTGAATTAACACGGCTGTGACAAATGTGATTGGAATGTTATTGACATGACTGACAACCTCAATCCCTAAACTGTTTCTCTGACTGACATCTGAACTGGTAGGCTATGTCACTCTCCAGAGTGACTGTGAGGTAAAACTGGGGTACACTCTAGAAGCCCATATTTAAGAGGGATTTTTTTTCTTCAGCTTTACTTTTGCATTTGTGTAGGTAAGCGTGGGTACACGTTTATGCAGGTGCATGTGCACATGTGTGTGCATATGTATGTGTGTGTGGAGGCCAGATGTCAACCTTAGATATCATTCCTCATGAACAGTCACCTCGCATTTTGAGACAGGCTCCCTCATTGATCTGTAGCACACTGAGCAGGCCAAGCTGTCTGACCAGCCAGATCAGGGATCTGTCTGTCTCCATCAGGGCTGGGCCTACTAGCATACGACCATGCCTGACTTTTTACCATCCTGGGATTCAAACTCAGGTCCTCACACTTGCCAGGCAAACACTTTACTGACTGAGCTATCATTCCAGGCCCAGGAGGGATTTCTTTTTTTTTAATAAATAATTTATTGAGAATTTCATACATGCATATAAGGTGTTTTGATCAAATCCATGCCCACTCCCTCCCCTCCAACTCCTACCATATCTCCCCATCACTTTTTTCTGATAACTTCATGTACTCTTTCTTCTTCTTCATTTTTTTATGGGGCTTTTTTCTACTCTAACATTCCCCCCTCTGAAGAGGTAACCCTAAAATCTTTTAAGGACTAGATACAAGCTCCCAAACACTTTCAACATGTTTGGCCTTTGGAGCAGAGTATGTTGCTAAGAGGCCCAAGGACATTTTGACTTTAAGCCAAGAACCTGGCTACTTTTCTTTGGGGTCTTTTTACCTTAACTGCCTAGCCAGTTCCTACATCCTAGTGCTATCACGCCATCCTCTGGAGAGGTTACCCAAATCGTCAGTAGGGAATCGGGACGCAGACCGCTCTGGCTTCTTCCACGCTGAACAGGGACACGGCATGGGGCCATCGGACCCCTTCAGTGGGGGGATTTCCTTCATACGCCCATTTTCACTCCAGTGCATGTAGTTTTCGCTCTTCGTTCTTGAGGAATTGATTAAGTTGGAAGGCTTTTTGTTCCCACTTTCCCAGTGGGATGAAAGAAATACGATTTGGGGATGGGAGGTAGGTAACAAAGTTCCTTTCCTTTGAAAAAGTGTGTTCACAGTTATGAAGAGAACATGGTTTGTAGCTTGAAAGAGGAGAAGTGTGTTTATTCATCTGCAAGCTATTGGCAGTTCGTAAGTGAGGACTTCGAACTCAGGAGCTAAGGTCTAACATGAAGAGTCCACTGACATCACGGAACCTTTCTATTCAGAAAACTGGATTTCGATTGTACTGCTGCCTTCAAGTACGACCAACAAGGTGGAGTTCACAGAGATGGAGAGCGCTGAAGAGTAAGGAAAAATAACTTCAAAAAATAATTTGAAGTCAAAGTGATACAATTTATTTATCTTAAAAGGTTATGAGCTCCATGTATGATTTTCTTAGGCCTCAAGTCCATTGCTATGATGCTTTGCAAAGTCAGGTTATTTCCTGCTATTAGATATGATTTGCTAGTATGGAAGCAGAAAGCAGAAAAATATTTCCAGTAGGTCTTTTTTATTTAAAACCAGAAATACCAAACAAATTGAAAATCAAACATAAATTCTAAAAAAATGCTTTTGACCTGTGCTATAAATGTTAATACCCTCAATATACAAATAGCTCTCATAAACCAATAAAAGAACAAATCGTCTCATTCAAGTGGGCTAAGGATATGATAATGTAGAAATCAATAAACGCAAATGAGCAGTTAATATTCTATAATGATCAGATTCATTGGTAATAAAAATAAGTTTTGGATAGCATATTAATAAAAAGAAATGGCTGAAACTTTATCACTCAGAACAGAAGTATGTTTGGGAAAAGGCAAACCCTCAGAGATGCCTTGTCATAAATGGCCCCAGGCTTTCTGGGGCCACACAGTAGTGCACCTACAAGCCATGAAAATACACACGACACTCAACCCAGCAGGCCATGTCTTCCATGGGCCTTTAGCCCAAGAAACTATGCTGATGTGCACACACTTATGAAATAATTCTAAAACCAGTATTGCATGTGATTAGATATAATCTAAGTATTCCAAAAGCAAGACGTTCTTGTGTCAGGAAATCATAGCATATCCATAGAGGGGACATTCTAAAATTACTTTAGTGCCTTTAGTTATCAAAAAATTTTAATGTATATTTTTATTGAGTTTTTGTGCATTGTCATATAATAGATATTCATCAATTTTAGAACGCCCTCCACAACTGTTATACCTCTTTAGGTCCTCCCCATGGGATCTCATGCATTTTGTCATATATGTTAAGTCCTATCTGGTCAGGCATTTGCACCCAGCTGTCCCTCAGTGCAAGTTCATCCACTGGCGTCCAGTACCTTATCTAGTCACTCCCTTAGAGAAGATGTACTCTCCCTCAGCCTGCAGTAATCAGTTGCTAATAGTTCCTTCACTAGGTTTGGGGCCTCCTGCCCATTTCCCCAGTTGTATGTTGGGTTTTTATCTGATTGTGTCAGGATGGGTCTTGTGCATGCTGTCACTGTTGCTGCAAGTTCACATAAGCAAATTCCTAGAGGCCTGAAAGCCTGTTTCCTTATGTTCATGCCCCAACCCACGGCTCTTACAATCTTTCTGCCCCTCTTCTGCAGTGAGCCCTGGGTGGGTTAAGTTAATATAGGATTCTGATCCAGGGACACACACTCCGCAGTCTCTTATTCTTTACACCGTGGCCAGTTGTGGCCTTCTGTGTCCACCACACTTGGTTGTATGACGAAGCTTTGCTGGTGAGAACTGAGGGATGCATTAGGATTCTCTCCATGCCCTGTTCTGCCACGTTCCGTGAGACTTATTAAAAATCTTATCGTATGAGAATCTCATTCATGCATGCGTGTTTTGATCAAACTCACCCCCCATTTCCTCCCCTACTCCACCCACAACTTTTCCCTCCAACTTCGCATGCCCTTTTTTTAAAAGCCACTGAGTCCACATAGTGCTGTCTTATGTGCATGGGTGTAGTCAAGTGTGGGTAGCTCCTCCGGGGCTGCGTCCCCTGGAAAAAACCTGAATCTTCTGCCCCAGCAGCCATCAGTTGCCAATAGTTCCTCAGCCAGGAGTGAGACTTCATGAGCCCTTCCTCCATCCATGCTGGGATTTCGGCTGACTTGATCTTCTACAGATCCTGTCCACGCAGTCACAGCTACTGGGAATTCATGTACTCAAAAGCTCGTCATGTCTGGCAAATACTCTTCCCCTGCAGATGTCTGCTACCACTGGCTCTCACAATCTTTCCACCTCCTCTTCCTCAATGATCCCTGAACCTTGGAGGAGGGTGTGTGATATAGGTGTCCCATTTAGAATTGAATACGGTCTCTTCTCTGCACTAAATTAAACACCATCCATCTGTGTTGAGGGTAGAGAGATGCACTAATCTATGGGTATACAGGTAAGAACCAAGGGGGAAGTTCATTACCATGCCCATTTAGCAAAGTAATAGCATTACTTTCTCCCTTAGGACCTGTGACCTAGCCATCTACTGGCTTTTGGCCCAGCTAATGATACCAGGCACGAGTGGAACAAGCGTTGAATCCAAGCAGGAAATGGTTGGTTACTCCTGTAACATTTGTCCTGCTACCACACCAGTGGGCCTGCATGTCCAGGCCAGTTGTTATTGTAGCTCGGCAGGGTTCACAGCTGGGTCAGACTGTTGACAACTTTTCCTTCCCCAGTAGCATGCATAGAACCTTCCAGCACTATGAAAGTTAGCCAGTAAAGATGAACATATGTAAATCACTAGATGTAATCAAACACAAAAATAGACTCAGGGATAGAGTCCACACAATCACCTCATCAGATACAGAAAAGGCCTTTGACAGAAATCTAATATCCCTTCATGAAAAAAGCCTTGAGAATCTAGGAATACAGGGGACATATTGCAATATAAGACTCCACCAGAAAACTTACAGCTGATATATACATTCAGCAAAGTAACAAGATACAAAATCTACCCAGAAAAGTCTATTAATAGATTTCCTATATACCAATGATAAGCATTCTAAGAAAGAAATCAGGGAAACAATGCCATTCACAAAAGCCTCAAAAAAGATCTTGGGTAAGGCGTGGTGGCACACATCTTTAATCCCAGCATTCGGGAGGTAGAGGCAGGTGGATCTCTGTAAGTTTGAGGCCAGTCTGGTCTGCATAGTGAGTTCCAGTTCAGCTGGGGCTACAGGGAAACTTTATCTCAAAACAAACAAAAATTCTTAGAATAAATCTGAGGACGTGAAAGACTTGCACAATGATAACTTCAAGGTACTTAAAGAAATTGAAGAAGACTCCAGAATATGAACTCGTGTGCTCACAGATTTGTAGGACTAATATTATGAAAGTGGCCATCTTACTGAAAGCAATCTATGGATTTAATGCAATCTGCATCAGAATTCCAATGCAATTCCCTACAGAAATGGAAAAAATAATCTTAAAATTCATATAGAAATACAAGAGACCTAGGATAGCTTCAATAATCCTGAATAATAAAAATACTCCTGGAGGTAACACCATTCATGATTTCAGGTTATACCACAGAGCTGCATGGTACTGGCATAAAACAGACATGCTGATCAAGGGAATAAACTGAAGACCTAGACAAAAGCCCATGTTCTTAAGGCCACTTGAGTTTTGTAAAGATGCAAAAATATACACCTTTGAGAAAAGACAGAATCTTCAACAAATGGTGCTGGTCAAGCTGGGCCAACACCTTCCTGTAGAAGAAGGAAACTAGATCCTTTTCTCTCACCTTGCACAAAATTCATCTCCAAATGGATCAAGGACCTCAACATAAGACCTGATACCCTGAATCTGTTAGAGGAGGAAGTAGGAATATGTTTCAACTTATAGGAACAGGAAAGGACTTTCTGAACAGGACCCTGGCATTAAGCATAGGCATTAAGAACAACAATTAACAAATGGGACCACATGGAAACCTCTGGTAGTGATCTGAAAGCTTCATCCCTACTGGCAAGTTTATTTATTTCGTGTGTGTTGGCAGGGATGGAGTTTGCACGTGTAACATTGGTGCCTGTGTGGAGGTCAGAGAGCAACTTTTGTGAGTCAGTTCTCTCTTTCCACCATATGGGTTCTAGGGATTAAACTCAGGTCTCTAGGCTTGGCGGCAAGTGCCTTTACCCATTGAGCCCACTCACCAGTCTGGAAAAAAATTATCATCTAAAAGAAAAAATAAAACTGAGAAAATATTTATGAGATATGTTAGTAGAGTATAAAGTGTATTTGATACTATTGTGTAGAATAAACTATAAGAAGAAGATCCTGGAAATTTATGGTTAGATACTAACAGTAGTGACTAGCCCTTGCATGTCAATATGTATACATGGGGCTTTTGAAAACAGCTTTTTAAGTGATCAGCATATTATGCATACTTCCATTTTGTTATCAAGCATTATTCTTCATGACTGTGACTTTAGTATTTAAGAACTGAAGCCCTTTTTAATTATCCTTTCTCAAAAATTGTTTTGATTATTCTTAAGCCTTAATAATTTTATTTTGAGACAGGGTCTGATGTAACCCAGAGTAGCTTTAAACTTGCTACATAGCCGAGGATGACCTTGAACTCCTGATCCTTCTGCCATCTCCCCAAAGTACTGGGACTACAGGTGCACACCACTACACCCTTTTATATGGTACTGGGTATCAAACCTAGAACTTCATCATGATAAGCAAACATTCTACAAACTGAGCTATATTCCCAGTTTGTCTTAATTGTTTTTAGCCAAACTGTAAAATAATTTGATCAAGTTAAAAAAATGATTGGCATTTTGATTCATGTTCTAGTAAATCCAGAGAGGATAGTTTGGGGGCAGCTGGCATCTTTACTACTGAATCTTCATATTATGAACATTGTACACTTTCAGTATCTTTAAGTTCTTTAGAAAAGCTTTAATATGGGGAGTGTTAGATTTATTCAAAGGAATTTTATATTTTGTTGCTGTTTGTTTAATACAATTTTATCCAATACATTTTTTGATTCCTTATAATAGTCACACATTGTTTTGTGTATTTATTTTAAAACTGTCTAACTCACTCAATTCCCTTACTGGTTATAATAGGCTTTGTGTGAATATAGTTGGTTCTATAAGTATTATCAGTAATGCTGATAAATTTGTCTTTGCTGTCTACTGTTCTGATGTGAAGGCTTATGATAGAGCTCTGTCTTAAAAATCACGTAGTATCATGATGTTCAGAGCGTGCTAATTTTTTTCATCATTCATATCTTAAAACACATAGAACACTGCTACAATAATTACTCACTTTTGCATGTATTTGTATATGTACATATGTTTGTATGTGAGTGCTGTGTATGAATGTGTGTTTGCATGTGTGTATGTGAGTGCTGTGTATGTTGTATGTGTGAATGTTTTATATATATGTGTGTATGAATGCTGTGTGTGTGTGTATGTGTGAGAGCTGTGTATATATGTGTGTATGTGTGTGAGTGCTGTGTATGTGTGTGTATGTTTGTGGTGTATGTGAATGCTGTGTGTATATGTATATGTGTATGAATGCTGTGTGTGTGTGTATGTGTGAGAGCTGTGTATATATGTGTGTATGTGTGAGTGCTGTGTGTGTGTGTGTGTATGTTTGTGGTGTGCATCTTGCTCCTCTGCACTGAGGTGACCCACTCAGTTCATCTTGAAGGAGGGATGATATGTGATACCAAAGGAAGGCATAGACTTTGCCACCATTTTCAGAATGAAATCAAACGTCCGTCTACTGCGTCAAGCGGGTGCTACTGCTGAGAGGCACTGTTACATTCCCTCCCCTGGTTAAGAAAAGGTCTCTAAATTTGCCACCGCTTTTAGACAGAAGACGCGGTGGCCACGAAGGCTATAATACACAGAGGCCTTATACAAAGCAAGAGACAGGATGTGCATAAATCAGAAGGTGGGCAAACAGAACAACTCCAAGATACAGCAGTCCTATCATTTCCAAAGAAGGAGCTGGAAACTCGCATAAGTCTAAGCCTGAGACCAATCTGTGATACAATGTTAGACTGACTAAACAATTCAGAAGCAGCTAGGAGGGTAGCAGTGGCTACTAGTAACCAGCGAACTCTCTGGCTGAAGGCAAGCTGAGCTAACTGCATGTACTCTGCAGCATTTACTCTTAAAGAAGCCCATAAGCAAAGTGCGTTAGCAAGACATCAGACCGGATCGACCGATTGCTCTTATAGGTGAGATACAGAGATGGAGGCTGAGGATGGAGCTCTGAGGGAGAGTGCTTGAAGCCCGGGATTCTATCCTCAGAACCACATAAACTGGGTGTGGTGGTGCACATCTGTAATCCCAGCACATGAGAGATGGGACAGGAGGGTAAAAAGTTCAAGGTCCTACTCAGCCACATAGCAAGTTTGAGGCCAGCTTGGGATGCAAGAGATCCTATCTTAAAAAAGAAAACAACAATAATAAAAATAGAAAAGACACAGAGATGGCTTTGTGTTAGAATTTTCATTTTTCTTTTCTTTTTGTAAAAAATATTTTTGTTTATTTTATGTGCATGAGTGTTATGCTGCACATGTGTACATGCACCCATGTCTTGCAGTGCCAGTGGAGGACAGAGAGGGCATCAGATCCTCTGGAACTAGAGTTCCAGATGGTTGTTAGCCACTATGTGGGTGCTGGGAACCAAACCCGGGTCCTCTGCAAGAGCAGCCAGTGCTCTAAACCTCTGGGCCGTCTCTCCAGCCCCCATTTTTCTTTTCTTGTTTCCCTATGTGAATAACTGAATTCAAGTAACATGTACTGACGACTTGGGACCAAACTGTGTCATCCTTAGTGGGATATTGCAGAGGTCTTTATTTCATCTACTTTAGTGCCACCTAAATATTTTCTTGTAATTCAAATGCATGTTATAGAATCAAAATTTATCAACATATACAACTCAACAGGAGGAAATTCATGCCTGGTGCTGTAAACCTAACCAAATACCATGACACGAGAAGTCACAGACCCTAGTAGAACCTGCTGTTGTTTTCGTAAACTAATAAAATTTCTAACTATATTCTGAATACTTAAACCCACAGATAAGTGTAGCTCTCACCACCCCTCGTAAAGGAGCATTTTTTTTTTCCTGCAACAGATAGAGATGATTACAGAAACAACTGGTCAAATGCAGACAGTAAGTGACCACTGGGTGCCCAGTCCCTATGTTCTGTTGGTTTATCTACAATAGAACCCCTATGTCCAAAGCTCAGGGAACGTCACAGAAGAGGAGGCAGAAAGAGCCAGAGGACCAGGACGTCTGCTGCGAGACAGTGTCTTCTAGATATGACAGGGAAGCTTCCGTTCCAATAACTGGACTTTTTCCCCAGAATCCCCTCAGTCATAGGGTACTGCCCCATGGCCTGGTACATGAGGGGGCTAGACTGCAGTACACTGGGAAGATAAAGCCAAAGGCGGTGAACAAACTCTAGCCTGAACTCAGAGCCAACCGGCTCCACCCTGCTGGGTCCTGAGCAGCAAGTGGCCTGTTGGCGTTGAATCTCATGGCATCTTCTGGAAGGCAAGGTATGCTGTTGTGAGTGCACTGTCACAGACACACATTTGCATCTCTCCACAACGTTGGAATTTATTGAATGACAATAAACGCATAAGGTACGTTGGTTTCATCGACACCAGTGTCAACTCTCGAATCATAGATCGCACAGTAAATGTATCTATTTATCTATCTCCATATACATGTGTGTTACAGAATGGTCACAAAGGGTTAAAGAGGTTACAGAAAAGTTGAAGGAGCTCCAAAGAGGCCTTATTGAGAGGCAGAGGATGTATGTGGGAATAAGATAAGAATCCTGCTGGAGGTCTGCTGGAGAGTCAAGCTGTGGGGTCACAGGTTGGAGCTGAGCCTTGGGGTCTAGCTGAACTACAGAAGTGAGCCACGGAATCATCAAGGTCATAGAGATGAAGGGCAGGACTGGGTCCAGAGGAACATATAGGTGGACAGACAGATGGCAGGTCCAGGTGATGAATGGACAGACAGACCATCAGCCTTTAGAACTGTATCAGCAATGGAGATTGAGGTAAGCCGGCACCTACAGAACAGTTGGGTGTTTTCTGTCTCATGGTCACACAGTGGGTGGTCAGGAGGTAGAGCTGTAGCAGTCACAGACTTCACAGTTAGGTGTCCCCTTCTTTATGAGATCCAGGTGAGGGTACTACGCCCTTTCCTCTCTCTAGAGCACTCAGTAAGTTTTCAGGCCTGGTTTTCCAGATTTGATCTCAAGACACCCAACATGCTCAGGTGGTCCCAATTTGCTCTGATAAATTAATACGGTAGCACCTTTTCACCTTCAGGAATGTACCTCGTGGGAGCCTTGTGGGTGGTGCCAGGCCAACAGTGCTACTCACATGTCCACCACAGTGCAGAGCCATCCTGCCTCTCAAAGTGCAGTCCAACACTGCCTATAAAACGGAGTTTCTTGGGGCAGAGCACAACTGTTTTGTACCATACGCAGTAACTTAGCTCAGGGCACAGCCTGATCTCAACATAGCTTCGAAGTATGATGGCTGACAGTCTTCCTGTGGGAGGACTAATGAAGATTCCCTATAGGAGCTTGTCCGAGTTTGTTTCTTCATTGCTGTGACAAAATACTCTGACCACTACCAACTTGGGGAGAAAAGGGTTTATTTGTCTTACATCTCCCAGGTCATAGTTTATCAGAGAGCTCAAGGTAGGAACTCAGTGCAGAACCTGGAGGCAGGAGCTGGAGCACAGGCCATGGAGGAAGGCTGTTTACTGACTTGCTCCGCTGGCTCCTGCTCAGCCTGCTTTCTTATACAACCCGGGCCCACCTGCCCGGGGACGGCGCCACCCACAGTGGGCTGGACCCTCCCATATCACTCAGCAATCTAAGAAGGTACCCCATGGACAGGGCCACGGGCCAGTCCTATGGAGGCAATTCCCTAATTGAGGCCCCCTCAACCCGGGTGTGTCAAGTTGATACTAAAGCTATTTAGCACAGAGGTTTAGCCTAGGAGACTTAAAGACGTTAAAATTAAGGCAGAGGATGATGATGACACTTCCCACACATACCACATGCTCTGTTAAAAAGCTGTGAATACACTGGTTTTACCACAGAAAGGATCCAACGTGTTGGGTGCCGTCATTGTCTCCACTGTAAAATTTAAGATATTGAGCATCGATGTTGAGCGCTGACACTTATTTACTACTAGGAAAAGGACAGATGCCGCGTGATGGATCCTGATTGAAAGCGCACCTGGCAGTTGTCTCGTCTTTCCTTCTGGTTCTGCTGTGACTTTCTGACCCAGAGAGTTGTAGTTTGTGTTCCCTTCCCCTCTGCTGTTGTTAAAATGTTTTTATGCCACATCTCCCTTTCTGATCTTGCAGCTACAGGATTCAGCCTGATTTTGATTCCTCCTTGAAGGTGCAGAAAGGTCTTTGGCTCTGGAAACTGACCAGGTACACAACCAATATTTCTGAGGGTCGTCATCTAATATCTGCCTTGGATTGCTACCACCATGCCTTGGTGTATACACTGTTTCTGCTTGTGGATTCATACACAGTGACACAAATTTTTATTTATGACCGTGTAGGTGGCAGCATGTCAATGGGCAGGTTGAGTGTGAGAGAAATGGGGGGGGATGAGACAGAAGGAGTGGTAGACAGCAGACAGGAGATCTCAAAACCATGTCTGGTTGGGAGTGCTCAGACTTAGTTGATTGTATCCTGAACTCAACTCATTAGAACTCTCTGAGATGCTTACTAGTTTCCTTCTCTTAGGAAGAAGAAAACTCCCCTCCAGAACTCTCTGGCATGAAGTGGGGGCCAACACTAGAACTCCGGTCCAAAGCCATGGTTTTTCTAATGTGCCATGTTCACTCTTGAAAAGGAGGGAGAGAAAGGTAAATCTTCAGGATCAGGTTACTGAGAGTTCACAGATGGAGGGGTCTCCTGAAAAAATGGATGCTCTAAACTACGAGATTGCAGATTCCTCCTCCCTCAGTAGCTATGGACTTTCACTTGAGCATTTGAATTGGTCATAGTGGTTAATCCTGATGCAACAACAGATTCATGGTACAACTCCTTCCCTTCACAGTTCACTGGGAGAGGTTGACTCCTTGCTTTGAGAATTGCAGGCTACTTGACTTGATGTGTTCCCACCATGGATGGGTGATGTGATCCAGGCTACTTGAGTTGATGTGTCCTTTCTCTTTTGGCTCCAGCTCTTTCAAACCCCAGGGCATATTCCCTGGCTGGTGCTGTCTTCTATCCCCCCATCCCCAGGGGGAAATACAGACTCGATGGTATTGATCTTCCTTATGGGTATGAAGGAAGACAAGCATGAAATCCCAGGATGTTCTTGGAGCAAACTGTGGCCGAGATAGAGCCAGCATTAGGATGACTTTCATGCCACACTAAAGAATGCCAATTTTGAGCCACAATAGCAAACTTAAACTGATTTTTACAGCATGTGAGTTATTGAGCAAATTTTATGAAGAAAAATTGAATGTCTTTTCATTTTTAGTATTTTGTAATCAAAATAATCTTCTTTACTGCATTTTCAGAAAAGAACATAATTGTTTTTATTATATTAAACCAGTATTGCTTTTACAGCTTATTATCACTTTCAAAATAATGTACCTGGGAAAATTTTTACACATATGTAAAATTATTAGATCATAAAAAGACTAATGTGAGCCTGAGTGGGTAGGTTCAGACCTCCACCAATGTAGTGGCTCTGACCTCAGCAGACTGCCAGAGTGCCCAGTTCTGGCCTCCCTCTAGTCTCCCACTGGCAGAGGGCCTGAGAACACAGGGGACTGCCTGAGAGCCCCCAGATCCTGCTTCCACGTGGTGAAGGAAGCCTGAGCGTACCTGACTGGAACTTGAATTGGGCTTCTGTGGGTAATACTGAATAGTTGATCAGGATGGAAAAAAAAATCTTCACCAGTGACACAGTTAACATAGGTTTAATATTCAAAATATATAAAGAATTCAAAAAAAAAACAAAGAATCTAGAAACCAAATTACCCAATTAAAAGATGAGCTAAAGATCTAAACAGAGAGTTCTCAAAGGAAGAAATAAAGATGGCTAAGAAACTTCTCAAAAAATGTTCAACATCATCAGTAATTTGGGAAATGCAAATTAAAACCACCCTAAGGTATCACCTTACCCCAATCAGACTGACTAGGATCAAGAGAACAAATGATACCAAATGCTGTTGAGGATGTGGAGAAAGGGGAATGCTCATTCACTGCTGGTGGGATTGCAAACTTGTGCAGCCTCTATGGAAAACAGTGTAGAGAACTCTTAAAAAACTAAAAATGAACCTGCCATATGACCTGGTTATGCCACTCCTTGGCATAATACCCAAAGGACTCATCCTACTGTAGAGACACTTGTACAACCATGTTTGTTGCTGCCCTTTTCACAATAGCTAAGAGATGGAAGCAACCTAAGCGTCCTAAGTGTCAACTGATGAGTAGTTAACAAAAATGTAAGCTTGGGAGCTTGTATCTAATCCTTAAAAGATTTTAGGGTTACCCCCTTGTTAGAGTAGCCAAAATCCCCATAAAAATAATTAAATCAAAGGAAAAAAAAGGCTAATGTATTTAAGTATATATTTTTTTCTAATGAAAAAGAATTCTCCAAACAAATTTTACGTGGTGATATGGAGTCTTCCATTTTATTCATGGCTGGTCCTTTTTCTTTTTCCATTGGATATTCTTTAAGAAGAATATTTTGCTTTCCAGGTGTTATTCAAGTTTCCTAAGCTGGGAGTCAGACATGTTCCCTCCCACTTAGCCACAGCTCTGTGAGACAGCTGATGTGCCCCTGGCTGGTGCAATCAGCCAGGGATTACATCAGCTCATTAGAGCTCTCCTAATGAGGCCACTGTATCACGCCCTCTCACATGCCAATCCGTGTTACCCTGTAGTATTTATTTACTTATTTATTTATTATCACCAGGGTCACCTCAGCTTCTAGTAGATCATCTCACAAATGTATGTTGCTGCTTATAAACAAAAAGGTTGCACTGGGGGATTTAGATGAATAAACAGAAATTTACTCTGGCCACTTCTTCTGATAGCTAGGAAGCATCACATCACTCCGGTTTTCATTTGTGGTTGCAGGTTAACACGCCTACAAGGTAGTTTTGCGAATGACAGAGCCATTGGCAGGGCCAAATGGCCACTTTACATTTTTGAAAATGGCACCTATACAAATTTCAGTGAGGAGAGCACTTATGTACCTTAGTAAATTGATTTTACAAATATGTTGATGCAGTTCTTGTGCGTGAGCCAGTCTGTTACCTGCTATGGGACACAGCGCTTTGTACCTTTAGTCTAAGTGGTGTAAGGAAGCTACAAAGTTCTGTGGTGAGGATGGAGTCGGGACTGGATCTGGGGGCAGCGAGTGGAGAGGAGCCGCTAAGGAGCCTCAAAGAACAGTTAATGCTGGGCTTCGAAGGCCAGTTAGTGCTCAGGCATTTGAACGGGGGACAGCAAGCATTCTTGAAAGAGGAAGGACAAAACTCGACGGGGCGAAGCAAGTCCCATGCTCCAGCCGGTTGTGCTCAAGCCCAGGGCTGCTGAGAAAGGACGTTGACAACGGGCAGCCACACACTGGGAGGCTGTGGGTGTCGCAGAAGGTGGGCATGGGCACACATTATGATGTCTGGAAGTTGGAAGTGTGTTGTCTTTGGGCTGAGGTATGTGGTCTGGGGTGGCAGAGACTTGAGGCACCAGAGAGGAGCGGGGAGAAACCTGGAGGGGGATCTCAGAAGGGCGGGGCTCACAGTGGGGCACGCCGGGTGGAGGTCCCAGTGGGCCAGACGATGGGCACGAGCCCCAGATGAAAGAAACCAGGACAAGAGGACCTTCACCATGTCCATCGCAAAACTTGGAGTCTAACGGTTAGCTGTCAGCCAGGATTAGAAGTGACAGTCTTTTCCTGGAACATAAAAGGATCCAGAGGTTCTAAAACGTGTTAGTTATAAAATCTAGGGTAGGACTGCACTTGGTAGTCCTGCTGAGATGGACAAGCCCCGGACGCACTACTGCTAACCAGCGGTGAGCAGAAGTGAGAGGTGCTGATTCCAGGCTAAGGGGCCTCCTGGCGGCCTGCTTTCTGGGGGACACCCTTGAGCTCCTTGGGTGCTGTGAGCAGCAATGTCCAACAGGCTGGGTCCCTGAGTGGCTGCAATGACCTGAGCTCTCCCACTAATCTGAGTAAGTAGGCCATACTTTCTTAATTAAAAGTCACTCATGCTTTAAGCATCTTACTGTTTGGGGGACAAGTTGCTATCCTCTGATTGATAAAACTATCAGAATCAGGGAATTCTGTTCTTTGTTCTAAATATATGAATGGCTCTTCTTGGTAATTTTGAGATATCCAACAACATTTAAGTTTTGATTCTCTCAATTGCATAGTTATTTCCTCTTTTCTATTGTGGTAGTCACTTAACAATCATTCTCTGACTTTCTTATGGTACTTATTCTATAGCTAATTAAGACGGATACTTGATTTGCTACTTTTATATGTTTTGAAATATATTTTACACTGTATATTTCCTTTAAATAAGGCTTTACCACATCATATATGTAATAGATATTTACATGTAATTTTGGGCTATATTCTTATAAATGGTTGCAATTTTAATATGACATTTGCATTATTGTATGGTTAGCACACCTAATATATTAAATAATTATGATTTCTTACTTGGCTTATGACTACTTAGAAACATGCATCTTAATTTCAAAATAGGAAAGTTTCAGCTATTGTTTTAAAATTTACTTCTAACACAAACTGAATTTTGATTATTTAATGTGTTTTATATGATTTTTATTATTGATGTTTTTTAGTTTTGTCTTATGGCCTAGGATATGGCTGACTGTTGTCAGTGCTCTGTGTATGTTGGGGGAAAGGTGATTTGTAGCTCTGGATGTGGTACTAAGTTTTGGCAAGAGCAAAAGACCTAGGCGTGGTTCAAATTCTGACCCTAGCATTTGGAAACGGTGGCATGGAAATACCTTACATGCCTTAGATGGAAGCACCTGAAGGCTGGGCCCTATGGTACTCATTTCCCAGGGGTGCTGGGAAGATTGACTGATAAGAGTTCCAGGAAAGCCCAGGAAAAGATTTCTGACTGATATCAGTAGTGGTGGTTTGGTTGTTATAGCAAGAAAGTTTGATACAATTTTCTTAGTCTCTGACTTAACTGGCCATAAAAAGAAAGGAAATGAATCAGGAGATAAAGCACTTACTGCTCAAGCCAGAGTTCAGATCTTAACATTTGAGTAAATGCCAGGTAGATGTGGTGGTCTGCCTGCAATTCTAGTGCTTGAAAAACACGGGGTCGGAGAAGCTACCCGGCTAGCCCAGTCTTATCTGGGTGCTCTTTGTTCAACTGAGAGATTTTTCCCTGCAGCTCCACATACCTGGGCATACATGTGTGTCTACATGGATATGGACACACATACCCAAACACTAAAAAAGAAAACAACAATGAAAATAATCTTAATCATAGCAATACATTTGTAGAATAAACATAATTTAAAGTTTGTCTCATGAAGATGGACTTTCTCTTCATCTTATGCAGTTATGACAAATGAGAATTTATTTTGTCTGCTTTTGTTTTTGTTTTAAGGCAGGGTCTCATCTAGTCTAGGCTGGCCTTGAACTTGAACTGATACTGACTTTGAACCTCCAAGTGCTGGCATTCCAAGAGTGTACCACCAGGTCAGCTAATAATAATGAGCATTTCCTTGAGCCTATGAAGATAATCAGTATATTCCAGAAGAGATAATTTAGAGGGAAGGTCACATTCTGTCTTCATAAAGTAATAAATACCAATTAACCAGTAATAAATGTTAAATCCTAAAACAACCACACATTTTAATGCAGTCCTTTGAATTAAAGAATAAAGCAAAACCCAAACCAAAATATTTAAAATATAGTGGTAAGGAAAAGCACACTTAGCAAATGAACGGAAGGAAGTCAAAATTTACATAGAACCAAAGATACTGCCTGACACACTGTGATTAGAAACCGGAGAGGTGACCACAGTATGGAATCTTTTCCCCATTTTTGTGCTATGAATCGAACCCAGGACCTCACACCTCTTTGGCCAAGTGCTCTACCACTGAGCTACTCAAAAGGTTATAGAATCAAAGTAAAGAAAAGCAAAACAACAACAACAACAACAACAACAACAAAATTACACATAGGTAAACGTATGCCGTCAAAGTGAAAGGGGAAAGAGTAATCGGAATATGTTATAGACGTGTGTGAACTTGTCAGATAATAAAATTAATAGATAAAAATGTTATTCCAGTATATGGGAAATAAATAAAGTTGATTCAATTTAACAATAAAATCCGTAAGGCTGAAAAAGGCTGGCTTTAAAATATACCATATAAAATACAGAAACCACTGCTGAAAATCAATTGGAAAAGAAATATAAAAGCTTACATTAGCATCATTTTATGGGCGAAGGACGGTGTCACAGGTCACATGGCCACTGACTGGTGCAGCTGGGATCCTACTTGGGAATTGGACTCTAGACCATGTTTTTAACAACATATTATTTTGCTTAACTACTTACAGAATTTAAGCAGTCTCAAATGCTAGCAAAAATGAAATTCATTTTTACTGAGTGAGTGAAAGGATGTGAGGCAGAGGGCTCCCTCCCTCCCCAAAGCTGACAAAGTGTTCTTGGAAAGTGAGCAAATCTATAATAAATACAGAGAGATAAGATACTAAAAATTCATAAAAGAACAAAATAACAATTAAAAGGGATAACTAGAAGAAAGGAAAGTGAAGAATATCTAAGATAAAATATTTACAGTTTTGGAAGATAAAGTCCAAGCAGTTTTCTAGGATGCAGAACTGAGACAGGGATGGGAACTATGAACAAATGAAAAGAACCTGGAGAATCCGCCCCCCCCACCCGTGAGCTAGGCAGTCGCTGATGTCACTGAGGAGGGCTACAGTCAAGGGAAAGAAAACAGAGAAGAATCACCATGAAGGAGCACATGGGAAGTGTCTAGAGTTGAGAGGTGTGCTTCTAAATTTAAATTTCCCAGGAGAATTGCCTGGAAAAATAACTGGAATCCATCAACATGAAATTTCATATCACCAGAAATAACAAGAAAATCCAGAAACACTGAGAGACTGGGGGAGACAGATCACAGGCAAATGACCAGAAATTCAAAGGACATAGCATTTAAAAAATGTTATTTCTTATTTTTATTTTATGTGTATGAGTGTATTGCCTGCATATAGGTAAGTGCACCTATGTCATGCAGTGCCTGCAGAGGTCAGAAGAGGGTGTCAGATTCCCTGCAACTGGAGTCATGGATGGTTGTTAGCCACCATGTGGCTGCTGGGCATCAAACCTGGGTCCTCTGCCAGAGCAGTTAGTGCTCTTAATCGCTGAGGTTATCTCTCCAGCCCCCAGGACACAAAAATTTTTAAAAATAAATATAACTTGGCAAGACATAGGGGTGTGACCTCAGAATTCTAAATGAAAATGATTTTCAGCATAGCCAAACTCATCAAGTGTGATGAAACAGAAAAATGGACTTTTTCTATATTTTCAGGAAATTGCTGAAAGATTTTATATATATA
>NW_008332089.1:1689662-1699523 GCF_000622305.1 Nannospalax galili
GATCTAAGAACCAAGAGGAAGTGTCAGCCAAGAGGACAGATTGTTCAGACCAGAGCAGCAAGATGAAGGGTCAAATAACGACCATCTCTAGAAATAACACTGCATTAACTGGAGCTCGAGAGATGGCTGCTCTTGCAGAGGACCCAGGTTCAATTCCCAGCACCCACACGGCAGCTAACAACCATCTGTAACTCCAGTTCCAGGGGAATTTGATGCCCTCTTCTGACCTCTGTGGGCATCGCATGACATGGGTGCCCTTACATACATGCAAGCAATACATTTATATACATAAAATAAAAATAATACCTCCTCCACAAATACCTGTGTTATTTGATGTTTTGGATACTTGGAAAACAATATCCCCCTAAAAGGTATTAGGCTATTTGGAAAGAATTACAAAACACTAAATGTCAAGCGAGGAAAATGAGAGACACTATCAATGTTAATACAGAAAGCTGTGTGATAAATGTAATTATTGTCGGTGTGTGATGTGCAGTAGGCTGCACTGGCTGGATCACAGTTGTGCAAAAATGAACTTTTGATGCAGTGAACCTTCATATAACTATGCTGAGAAGGAGGAAACAAAGTACGTCTGTAGAAAAAGGTTAAATTCTTATCAGTACGAAAGGACCGAAAGTCCCTAGTGAAACGAGTCTCCTACAGGAGTTCCAGAAGAGTTTTCTCTTGCAGCAAGAGCATTCTTTGACCACTTCTTCGCGGACATGACAGACGACTTGGTTTTCATTTGTTTCTTGGATGTTTTCTCTCCCCCAGTGCTGTCTCCCCCCCCCATTTCAAAGGCTGTACCAGCTGTTTCACCCATCAGTGGTTTCTCTGTAGGTCTGTATATTTCTGTAATCATTCACACCATGAATAAAGTGGTGTGTCTGGGTTCTCTGAATATAAAGTAGAAAATTATCGTTCATTATTTCTTCCTCACTCATTCTGCCCACTACTATCCTGCCCCAGGCTTTCGGGGCAGTGTCTGGGGCTACAACCTTCCTTTCTGTCCTGTTGGCCTTGCTACAGCCCATCTGCTACAACATGAAGCTCATGGGAAATGAGATATCTGGTCCCGCCACATCTGTGTGGTCCAAGGTCCCCAACATCTATTGGTTGGTAGAGATTCTAGATCTGAAAGCAAAATATGAGGCACTGAAGGACTGACAATCATCTTCTTATCTCTTGGAAAAGAAGTGGCCTCTTCCTCCAGAGACAGAAAGGATCTGTCTATGTAGCTGATGGCTCCTCAAATGTTATCTCTTAGTTTTCAGGGCACAGAGGGTCATGAAGATCAAATCTTCATTGAAAATATGCTCATCAAAATAAACTAATCTTCTTTATGTACTTGAAACCTCTTTATATTAAAACTTTTTTTGAAAAAATGTTTTGGTGCATGATGTGTGTGTGTGTGTGTGTGTGTGTGTGTGTGTGTGTGTGTGTATATGTGTATGATCCAGGTGTGCATGGTCACGGTCTATCCTCATCTCCCACCTGTTTGAGAAGTCTTCTTTGCTGTTTTTCTGTGGAGTTCTCCAGGCATTCTGTTTCCACCTCTCACCTCCCACAGGGACACTGGGATTACAGATGTGCACAATGATGTCTGGCTTTGCGTGGATTCTGGGGATTCAAACTCAGGTCTTACGCTTCTATGACAAGTGCTTTACCCATGAGCCATCTATCTCCAAAATTTATTTTTCTCAAAATAACTATTTCTTCCTTTTAAATTTGCCTACCATATATTTTCTTTTATAAATATTTAAGTAGTATTTTGTTTAACAGAGCTTATGTTTAGTCTATATTTTGTGTTTTTAAAATGGTTTATTTTTATGTGTATGAGTGTATTGCCTACATGTATGTAAGTGCACCTGTGTTGTGCCATACTCATGGAGGTCAGAAGAGGGTGTCGGATTCTGTGGAACTGGAGGTATGGATGGTCGTTAGCCACAGTGCGGCTTTATTGGCAAATCTGAAAGTCAAGTTTCGTAGCTGGTGTAACTGGCTTCATGTTCATCATCTTACTCTGTGCTGTGGTTCTCCACACCTCTTGGCTTCACACTCACAACCTTTGCCTTGTGCATCAGCTTTGAAGATGGAGACTCCAGGTTCCCTGAAGGCTGAGTCACCACAGACATTAGTGTGATGCTTCCTGCAATTGGGAAACTTTTCCTTCGGCTCCTTAGGCACAACCTAGGGGTGGTGACTCCCAACAACGGGCTTTTCAGACTTGGAGGTCCTCCTTTTGAATTGTGAACTTGCTTTCTTTTCCTTAGGATTGGGGTGTGTCCTGGACAACCTGTGTGCAGGGTGCATAGACCTTTCAGTTCTTGCAACATCAGTGTCAAGGGCAGTTCTGCCACCAGCCTTGGAATATGTTCTATGGGGGTTTTGGTTGCAGAAAGTCTGAGTTCTAGTCACCTTAACTTTTTTATGTCCAGTCCCTTCTTCCCTGTTTATTTGTTTGAAGGGGTTTTAAAGTTTTCCTCTCTTCCTCTTTCTCCTTCCTCCTTCCTCCCTCCCTTCTTTTGCAAAATGTGCTTTGGTGTGGTTTTCCTTTCCATTGAGTTTCTTCGGAGTATGAGCCCCTTTGACTGGCATAATAAAGCTCATTTTCCTCCCAGGAAATGTCTTTCACTCACCTTGTCTTGGTTTCTGTCCTGTTGTCACAGCACTTCCTTTGGGAACACCGTGTACTTCGTGTTTGGGTCCTACCTCTCCATTCATCCTCACTCCTCTTGTGTCTTCGATGCTTCCCATCAGCTGGTACCTGTGCTTGTGCCCTGGTGTAGGAGCTGATGATTCCCTCTGCCCCTCTGGAGACTACTCTGGCAAGTTTAGGTCCCTAACCCTATTCCAACTGGCTCATCTGCATGTGAGTTCAGTCTTCGCTGCAGGACTCATGCTTTTGTCCCGGGAGCAGTACCTTCTTGAATCTTGAGCCTCGAACAACATCCCACGTGGTTCTTCTGGTACCAATACTAAATGCTGTTGTGGTATTTCTGCGTGTGGGTACCTATGTGTGTGGTGTGGTGAGTTTTCCAATGCCCCCCCTCACTGGCTGTGGTATGGCTCCTCCTTCTATCAGAGAAGAACACAGTTTGTGGTTCTCCTGACCCTTCTCTCCTGCCTTGCCCACTAGTTCAATCCTCTTCAAATCTGACTGGCAGATTCTAGATGTGCTCCTGGCACTGCGCTCCTAGGCTGAGATGGATTTTCCTTTTCTTAACTGGACAGATTAAACATAAACCCAAACCCCCCGTTCAGACTGCTAGAAGCCATTTTCCTTATTGTTCCCAGGAATCAGTGTGGTCCTTTACTGCCCACAAGTATGTTATGCTAGAATATTCTGCTACTGACCCTGAGTACGTTATGCTAGAATATTCTGGAGTTTCCAGCCCAGAATAGCTGAAGAAGTGGAAACTGAGAGAAAGGGGCAGAGGCAGCTGTGCCACAACGTGACAGACAGGCAGTGAGGCGGCCGATGCTAATTTGGTGATTACAAAACTTGAGATTCTTTTTTTAAGGCTTGGAAAAACTGGGGTCTTAAATAGAGGAGTGGGAAAAAGGAGAAAATGATAATTGTACTTTTGTTTCTCCAGTTTGGAAATCCTAGAGCCACTGGGCGTACCCATATCACAGTCCAGATTATCAGCTTTGTGATTCGCTCCAACCGATCCCAGATTTGGGGTTTCTGCGGAGGAGCTCAGTCCCTGTTCTCTGACGCAGTGAGTCAATCTATTTTGCTTTGCCTTCATAGACATTCTTTAGAACTGCTAGCTGGTGATGGTTAGGTCGACTTTTGCCCCTGGATAAAATCAGTATTATAGCAATAGAACGCTTTGAAACTAAGGTACATGTAGCTGCTACACATCGCGCCGATCATGTGCACCGTCCGCTTCTGGTCCAGTTGGCCTCAGTCCAGAATTCCACCTGAAAGATGCAGTCTATGGCATCTTCCCCACAGTGTGCTGGAATGGTGCACAACGCTGTAGTTAACCACCGTTTCTTCCTGAGAAAAGTTTGGCTTTTGGTGACACAGACTGAGAACAGGGCAAGAGGACCAGAACTGACACACAATGACAACATCTGGGACAGCCATACGGTGACAGGCGGCGGGATAAATCATCCTGGCTGTTGGAATCTTGAAAGGTCAAATGCATATTTGGTTAATTTTCCCTGACAAATCGTGTTTACTGAGTTCTTCATAATGCTTTCGCTCATCAGCAAATGACCTCTGATAGGTGGGTGCCATCAATTTTGTCCCCATAATGCATTGCTTCTCCCTAATTCATTTACTCGTCTTCAAACACAGATCAAACAGCACTGACAGTCACTTCCCCTTAGCCTGCCCTTCTCTGATTTTGTGTGTTTTAATAGTAAAAAATAAAATACTGTGCAACACCTTGCTTTCTGCCCTTCAATATCTTCATTGGGAAGAGTGGGGGTAGCAATCTGAACACCAGCGTTTATTTTAAAGAAAAGGACAACAATCTGGCTATTTTCGCTCTTATAAATTCACGTATGAAGCCAGGCAAATGAAAAGGGTCACACAGGTCCCAGAGAGAACACTCTGGCCTGCTTTTGTTTATCTGTGAAACTTGCATTTTTTCCTTTAAGAGATGTTGTATTTCATTGAAAATTTAGTATCTTTAAACTGTGTCCCGGTGGAAAGGACAGATCACAACTGGAAAAGGCCTGCCTGTGCTCGGCCCTCTGTCTCCCCCTGAGCCTTGGAGAGACCACCCTTCAAGCAGATCATGTAGGAGGGAAAGAGTGATGCTGGTTATTAAGGGCCGACTTAAAGGGCTTTTCTTTTTCCATGAGGTAGTTTTATTCCTTGCTTTGAGGGAAATGTGCCAGAAAGTCACCATTCTGGGAAGAGTTCAAAGACAGCAAAGAAAGCTGCAGAGCTGACTCCTGTGAGTAGTGATGAGGTCTGGATGCTGAAGTTCACAATCCTAAGGATGCTCACTTCAGTGAAAGAGGACCCTGAGTAAAATCTAGTAACCCAGGCTCCGGTGAATGATGCCACGTTGAACTAATTAGGTCTCATTTTGGCCATACCATGTGATCACAGCACACCCAAGCCAACACGGATGGGCTTCCAAACCATGGACGCTCAGGCAGGGGCCTATCAGTCTTTGAGAGGCAGTTAGCTTGGAGAGGAGATGGGGCAGCAATTGGGGAGGGGAGGCAGGGACCCTGTTACCCATGGAAGCCACGTGGCAGTTGGGCCAAAATGGGGAGGTGGAAATGCCTCAGGCAGTTCTAGTGAGGAAAGTAGAACTTCACCCCAGGCGGAATGCTCAGAGGAGCCGAGCCCTTGCTTTTAATTAGCAGTGACAGAAGAAGGTACGGCAGCCATTCTGCTTGGGACAGCAGGAGGTCTGGGGCAAGCACCACTGGACATAGCGACAGGGCATGGTGATGGCTGATGACAAATTGGTCCTGGAGCTCTGACTGAAGACAGGGAAAACCTCTCCAAGTCTTTATGGGGAACACGTGGGTGGCCTACAGTGGCTTTATTACCAGCACCGACAGACAGTAAGAAGATTGGATAGAAATCAACCAAGAGTCCTGTTGTGGAGACTGGGGCGGGGAGAGCTCACGGGACTACCTTAGAAGGGGCTGCTTTCAGGCAAGCTGGAGGTGTTCATGCCTGAGCAAGTGTGGACAAAGGAAGCACACTCTCATGTAATAGAGAATGCTAGGCACCTAACCCCTTAGAGTCACTGCCAGAACCCACCGTACGTAAGAAATTGTGCTGAGGAAATATTTTCTCCATTCCAGGCTTCTCCTCTCCCCGAATGATGGATCATACCACTGAATAGGCACTCAAGAAAATTGTGCTCCTATCACAATTTACAAATTAGGGGCACCACTTAGTGAGAACTTGGGGTTTAGCTGCAGTGCATGTGAAACGCCACACGCTTTAGCTCTGAATGGACACGTTTGTGTCTGAACTCTGTCATCACCTGCCATATCTTAAATGAGTGTAAATCTCAAGTGGTTCTCTCTAAGTGGTTAAACCACAGCATAGACCTGGTGTTGGGGATGTTTTCAAAGATTTCATTTGTCTGGCTTCATAAGTGAATTTATAAAAATTCCCACAAAACCTGGGGATCGCCTCTGTCGGTTGTGGTTTATTGCTTAATTAGCAGGTTGTCGCAGCGCAGCACCATGGAAGTTGAGTGACACTTTTTCACCTCCTCACTTACTTTTTATCGGGATAATGAGCTGAGGAATGACAGGTAGAATCTTGTTCCCCCCGTGTTCCAGCATGTCGTGGATCCCTTGCCGAGCAAAAAACTCATAGGGAAATGTCATTTCACAGAGCCCATCAAAAAACAGAGGCAGGTAATGATGGTAATCCAGCTTCTCAATCTCTACCTGAAAGCACAGAAAAGAAGCATGGTGTGAAAACTGCAGTGCGGCAGAACCTGCTGAGAAGCCACACAGCTCTGCCTCCTGCTTCGGGGCAGCAGGGCGCTCAGCACTTTATGGAGGCACGATGGACCCAGTCGCTTGGAGCACGCTGGATGCCTCTAATCTCTTAACAGTGAGGGTAAGACTGTCAATAACTCAACAGTCAGACCTCTTGGTCACATATCACATTGGGGGCATATTAAGAATTCATTTCTATTTTGTCAACTTTTTTTAACTTCAAAAAGATTCAGGAAGCACATCAGGAATGGAGAGCACTGGATGCTCTTGCAGAGCCTGGGTTCAGTTCCCAGCACCCACATGATGGCTGACAATGATCCATAACTCCAGTTCCAGGGGATCCAACACCCTCTTCTGGTCTCTGTGGGCAATGCACACACATGGTCCACTTACATACATGCAAGCAAAACACTCAAGTACATAAAATATAAACAATTTTCTAAGTTAAAAAAGGAAAAAGATTTAGGATCAGGAAGCACATTATATCTATCTATCTATCTATCCATCCATCTATCCATCTATCATCATCTATCAATCAATCAATCAATCTACCTACCTACCTATCATCCATCCATCCATCCATCCATCATCTATCTATCATCTATCTATCTATCCGTCCATAATGAAAACACACATGTAAGAAAAAAATGAAAGAAAATCTAAGCCAGTTGAAATAGATTGTCAGGCAAAGATCTAACAAGAGCTCAATAGGAAATACAATGTCTTGGAACCGAGCCGACAGACAAGGAGGACCACACCTGGTCTCCTGGAGTTTAGGGACAGGAACAATGCTGATGTCATCAGAAAACAAAGGAATAATGACAGGCAGGCTGATCCTGAATGGGCCTCTTGACATCCCAGATTATCTGTAACCCTCCCTTGCTGGCTTCTTTAAGGGGCAGATGTGTCTCCCCCTGTCACATCCCTCCCCCTCAGTACTGCTGAATGGTCTCCTGCCAGACCCTTACAGCAATCTCCGCTCCATTAGGGAATGGGGACTCGGTACAGTTGGGGTTAGAGACTAAATTTTAGAGCAGAGAACTCAGATGGAGAGAGGAGATCTACACACAGAGAAGAGACTGGTTCTTCCCCAGTCCCTGTACTGTGTAGAAGAGGCAATCTGACTTACTACCAGCAAGGTGACGCGGCTGATGGAAGGGGGCCTCAGACTCACGAGGCAGGTTCACTCACCCACTCAGGACAACGAGAGAGTGGAAATCCCAGTAAGAGCTGTCAGTTTCCCTGGTTTCCAAGTCCTTGTCAATGTGCCCCATTTCCTGTACCTGTCCCTCTCAGTCTCCTGGCATCTGTAGACCTGTCTGCTGGCTCCAGGTTGTAACTGGTAACCAAACCAGCACCTTCCTGAGTGTTTACTGTGAGTCTGGGTGAATCCATGCCTACAGCTCCCCAAGCAGGAGGCCCATCGGAAGTCTTCTCATGATCTCCCCATTTACAATGTGTGTTCAGAGAGGGGCTAGGCCTGAACAGGGGGTTGTCCTGCTATCCAAGGAAGTAAGCCATCAGGAGGTGACATTCAAGTCCTTGTTTTGGAACTGGGCTTGGAAAAGCCAATCTCAAATACAGGTGTATACATGCCTCAAATGTATGTTTCTTATAAATTTATAAAAGTTATTTGATTGTAGTAAAAGTTTGTGGAATAGCTACTCAGCATTAATTTTCTTGAGGATTTCTGCACATTTGAAGGTATTTAAGGGTGGTATTTTTCATACTATGGTAACATACTGCTGCGTCCGTCAGACACTAACGGCACAATGCTATCTATAATTTTAGCTGGTAACCTACCTCATCGTCTAAGTGTCATGTGAACCATAGTTTTTACTTATGCTTTTAATATATTTTGCTTATTCTCTTTTTAGATCATTGTTTCACTTTTATATCAGTCCCTAATAATGATCAAATATTGCATTTTAAGATGATCTAAGACTCTGTATTGCCATATGTTAACCGAAGTCGTTTATATTTATAGTCGTGCCTGGTTTAAAGTCTGTCATATTATGGTTTCCACTTATCTTATTTTTCCATTTTGCAGTTTTGTTATGTAGACTGTGTTTTTATTTAGGTTGGCTTTATTTTTTATTTTGCAGTAACTTTGAAGACAAGACGGCCTGTTTAAATATTTTTAGTTTATTTATTGCAGCTGTGTTCTCTCTCCAGTATTTTCAGGGTTACTTATTGCAGTGAGACAGGAAAGTTAAAAATCTCCCAACAAGGTCACTGGCATGACAACTTTCTTGGCTTCTTCCTACTTTTTCTACGTATGCTTTGAGGCAGCGATCAGAACCACAACAGTAATGATGCCGGTTGGTGCCGGTTCCCCGTGCTGGGCATCCGCAGCATCACTCCGGCACACTTAATGCTAGCAGCAGTGTCATGAGCATCGCTTGGCTCCCAACTAGCGATATGTGAAACCTGAAGCACAGAGTGTTTTAACAACTTACTTAAGGTCTGCAAGCTAATAGATGCTGGAGCTTGGGGTTCACATTCATGCAGTCAGGGTGTGAAACCCACAGTGCCTTAGAGCTGTGTCGTTGGGCAGATCGAGGTTCCGTAGTGCTATAACCTCCTGGTGAGTTTTCTGTTCATCCTTATATCTCTTATGCCTTATCACTGATGCAGTCTGTTCTGGTCAGATTTAATATCAATATCACACCAATGGACTGGCCTAAAGCATGCTTTTCACTCTGCTTCGTTCCTCCTCTGATTTCAAGTTTTCAGGACCTTTCCTGTTTTGCTTATAGGTGGAGTTGATTGTCCTCTTCCATTTTGGAATGTTCCTTTAAATGACAAACACTAAGTACCCACATGATTCCCGTTTTCAGAAGCTTTGTAGGGAATACTCATAAAGTAAAAGAGGGAAAAAAAGGGAGGAATTGAAAGAGGAAAACCGAGTGAAAGACTGAGACAGACTGAGAAAGAAGGTAATTATTCCCTTGTCCTTAAATCCTCATGCTCACTGGCCACAGTGATTCTTCCTTACTTAAACTTGGGAGAGTGCTTTTCCTAACCGGTCTGTGCATTCCCTGATACACCTGCCATCACTGGGCTCTGCTGCCTTCATAATGCATCTCCACAACACAAACTTTAAACACCACGGCTGTAGCCTACTACCAGCTATTAGGGATTTTTAATATAATTTTCTTTCTTTCTGCTTGCATGTCTTCTAGGGTTCCATTTTATAATTTTAACATTTCTTTTCGTGAACTTGGCCTAGGCCTTAGATCTAAAAAGATCTAAAAAGAGAATAAGCAAAATATATTAACTCCTCTGTAGTTCACTTAGCATAGAGAACTTCGTGAACATGTTTTAATAATATATTCTTTTCTGATTTCACTTTATTGTTTTTCCCTGCCTTTCCCTTCCCTCCCCCTCCCCCCTCGCCTTCCCCTTCCCTCCCCC
>NW_008332089.1:1699926-1703253 GCF_000622305.1 Nannospalax galili
GTCTTCCCTGTGCCTCCTGACACCACTCAGTGCTGGGCCCCTCCCATTCTTTGGGTTCCTGGCTTCCACTGCTCCTGATCAAAGGCTCACAGGGCCTCTCTGACTTAACTCTGGGTGCTCCTAGGTCTCCTCCCCTCTCAAGCATGGACAGTGCTCTGGGAACCCTGCTGTTCCCAACACTGGCCTGGCCTCACCCCTCCAGACTCGGATACTTTCCTGGAATGCACATGCTCATAACTCAGGCTGCCATAACAAAATACCAATGGTTGGGTGGGATAAAACAGACATTTAGGGATGGGCAGATAGTTCAGTTTAAGAATACTGCACAAGCATGAGGGCCTGAGTTCAGATCCTCAGCACCCACGTGAAAACCCAGGCGCAGTGCTGTGAGCCTGAAATTTTAGCACTGGAAAGGTGGTAATGAGAGATCTCTGGAGCTTGCTGGCCATAGCAGAGTTGGAGAGCTACAGGTTCAGTTTTTTCTCAAAAACCAAGGTGGAGAAAATTGAGGAAGATCAGCACCTATCTCCATGTGCACACATGTACACTTGCACACACATACACATGCACATATACATGCGAACACACATGATGCCCAGGCATTTGTTTTCCTATAGTTCTGGAGGCTGGAAAGCCAAGATGAGGTTTCAGCAGGGCCAGGTTCTGTTGTGGCCTCTCTTCCTAGCTGTGGATAGCATACTCCCTCTACCCCCACAGCGTTATCCCTCTCTGCAGGAAGACGGTGCGCTCTCCTGTCTCTGCCTCTTCTCAGGAGGGCACTAGTCCTTTTGGCCCCCATAACTTTACTCTCTTATCTGGGTCCAGCTCGAATGCCAGGTGTATTGGTTTCAACACTTCAACATGGTGAATAGAACTGAGGTGGGAGCAACTGAGTCCACAGGCTGTTGTTCCCTTTCCCACTCCCTCTACCCCCACAGCGTTATCCCTCTCTGCAGGAAGACGGTGCACTCTCCTGTCTCTGCCTCTTCTCAGGAGGGCACTAGCTCTTTTGGCCCCCATAACTTTACTCTCTTATCTGGGTCCAGATCAAATGCCAGGTGTATTGGTTTCAACACTTCAACATGGTGAATAGAACTGAGGTGGGAGCAACTGAGTCCACAGGCTGTTGTTCCCTTTCCTTCAGAGCTCTCTGTCCAGGGCAAGTCCTTGCATCTAGACTAGTCCAGTGTGGCCCTCCTGTTGCCCTCTCTACCTCTTTGATTTTCTGTATGCCCAATCTCATTTATTCATTAATCTTCTTGAGTTCTCTTGTTGACGTAGGAGGGGAAGCTCAGCTGACTGCTTCATAAGCACACGCTGGATTTTAAATCTAAAATTTCTTTAAAATTATTTGTGTGTGTGTGTGTGTGTGTGTGTGTGTGTGTTTGTGTGTAGGCACATGTGTGCCATGGCGTGCATGTTCATGGACGTCAGGAAATAACTTGTGGGAAATGATGCTCTCATTCCACCATGTGGGTCCACAGGACTGAAACTAAGTCTTCAGGCTTGGCAGCAACACCTTTACCTGCTGAGCCCTGGCTTTAAAGTCTGAGTTTTTGAATCCACTGTTTTAAGGGACTTGAGGAGCGTGCTCAGTTGAGAAACAAAAACCAAGAGGTGAGAGTCTATTCATCTAAGGCCGGGCTGTGGCCTGGGGCCCAAAAAGTCATTTTGACACTATAGGGGTGTGTGAATTCCTTTAAGTCTACACATTCTACAGCTTATGTATTACTCAAATAAAATGCTTTTGTCTTCAGTGGGAATACAGGGTTTATTCACATTCAAGAATGTGAATGTTTTACGACAATATTTTCAGTATTTTTGTAGACAGCTAAGATGATACTTACTTGTCTTCCACTAGAAAGGATTTACTAGAAATTCTTTAAGATGTTGGTCAGTGTGCCCCCAGAGGCTCAAGTATTTGACCGCTTGAGTAAGTATGTAACACTGTTAGGGGTGGTCAGGCAATGGTCATGGACTGTCTAGGACCTGTGGCCTTGCTGGAGGAAGCATGTCTCTGGGGGTAGGCTTTAAGCATTCACAGCCACATCCCATTACTAGCTTTGCCCTCTCTACTTCCTGTGCCTGCTTGAAGATGTGAGTCTCAGCTTTCTGCTCCCACCCTCTCCACCACGCCTCCCCACCATGAATCTTAACCCTTTGGAACCACACATTAAAAAAAAAAAAAAAGCCCAAACCCTTTCTTCTAAAAGTTACCTTGGTTGTGGTGTTTTATCACCGTAACAGAAAAGTAACTAACATTGTCCGCTATCCTGTATACTTTAAAACATTAGAACTCAAAGTTTTTCTTTTTATGGCATGACTGAGTGCAAATGTTCTAAAATATGTCCATATTGTAAATAACAAGGGGACTTTGTTTAAGCAATCTAGATGGCTGGAGAGGTGGCTCAGCTAACCATCTATAATTCTAGTTCCAGGGGACCTGGATCTGACACCTTCTTCTGGCTTCTTCAAGCCAGGCACAATTACATACATGCAACATCAAAAACAATAAAAAATTAAAAAATGCAGATGATGGCAACCCGCAGGCCTCTCTCTCCAGGGTAAGTTGATCGCGCCCTCTGTGCCTTGATTCCCCCAGGATCATTCACTCTCCCATCTTCCCTGCCCGTCTCTTCTCCTAGCCTGGGTCCTGTCCCATTCCTTGTCTTGGTGCACCAGGCACCGGGGGAACCACCACTGCTGCCTGATCCTTTGCATCCAGGCCAATTCAGTTCTTTCTTGGGTCCCCAGGATCACTCTGGGCCTGGCCCCGCCCACACCTCCCCTGCCTCCCTGGGTCTGCACAACCGTCCAGCCTCTTTCCTGGATGCTGGGGCTGACCTTTCCTCCTCCTGATCCTTTGCATCCACACCAACCCAGCTCCTCAGTGCAGTCCCCAGGAGCCCTTGGGGCTGCTTAGTGCCCCCATCTTCCTTTGCATCTCTGGGTGGCATGACCACCAGCTGCCATAGACCAGCATCTTTCCTGGGCCCTGCTCCCAGGCCAGTTCAACCCCCAAATTCCTGAGGCCAAAATATTTCCTGGAGAGATCCAGACCTTAGGAGAAAGCCTGAGAGCATCTGATCCTCATTTGACTTGGGCCTCTGTGGGAACTACTGAAGAAAAAAGCAAACTGGCCACTCCAATATAAAATCAAAAGAGAGAATCAAAATCATAGATTAACCAGTTTTTCATGCCCCAAAAGTCACATAAAGTTCACAAAAAGAAGCAGACCTAAACTTGAAGGCCTGAGTATCACACAAGAGTCAGAAACTACAAAAGAAATTCACATGTCAAAATCACAGAGAAAAAATAATAACATGA
>NW_008332089.1:1703455-1703845 GCF_000622305.1 Nannospalax galili
AAAAGTGAATTTACAAAACATAAGCCGAAATGAAGATAGAATTGAAAAATCCAGCAAGCCAACTTGAAATGGCAGGAGAAAGCCTCACAAGCAGAATGAATGAAATGGAAAACAGAATAGATGACAAAGTTGAAGAACTGGACTGCTCAAACAAAGAATATGATAAAGCTTAGAAAAACAATAGAATGGAATATGCAAGAAATGTGGGACACCATGAAAAGATCAAATCTACCACATCATAGACATACAGCAAGGAGAAGAATCCCAAGATAATGGCATCAACCAGATCTTCAACAGAATCGTGGAAGAAAATTTCTCAAAATTAAAGAAAGACATGCCCATACAAATACAAGAAGCATATAGAACACCAAAGAGACAGGAGCAAAAAAA
>NW_008332089.1:1704248-1704775 GCF_000622305.1 Nannospalax galili
TACACTGAAAGCTGTCTTCAGAGGGAAGTTTATAGCTCTAAGTACCTTCATCAATAAATTGGAAAGAACATAAATAAACAACAACGTTGCAACTCAACACACTTGAAAAGCAACAGCAAACGAAACCCAAACCCAGCAGACAAGAAGAAATAACAAAAATCAGGGCAGAAATGGATGAAACTGAAACAAAGAAAACAATACAAAGAATCAACAACTCCAAGAGCTGATTCTTTGAAAAGATAGACAAGACTGACAGACCGCTAGCCCAGTTAACCAAAAGAAAGAAAGAACACCTCCAAATCAACAAAATCAGAGATGAAAGGGGAAACATCACAACAGACACCAGAAAGATACAGAACATTATAAGGGAATACTTTAAAAACCTATATGCTACTAAATTTGAAAACCTAAAAGAAGTGGATGAATTTCTAAAATCATGGCCACCACCAAAGTCAAACCAAGAGGAGATCAACAGCTTAAACAACAAATAAGGAAACATAACAAATAAGGAAATTGAAACAGTAATA
>NW_008332089.1:1705303-1706734 GCF_000622305.1 Nannospalax galili
TGTAGTGGCTCTGATCTCAGCAGACCACCAGTGAATGCCGAATTCTGGCCTCCCTCTGGCCTCCTTCTGGCATAGGGGCTGAGAATACAGAGGACTGCCTGAGAGCGCCCAGATCCTGTCTCCACGTGGTGAAGGAAGCCTGCGTGTACCTGACCTGAACCTGCATTAGGCTTCTGGGGGTACTCCTGAATAGCTGATCTGAAGCCATCAGTTCCCTCCAAAATAAACCTGAGAGAACCTGAACCCTGTACCAACCAGTTTTACATAACCAACAAAGAAAGGATCTAGGCGCCCAGATAATACAAACGGAAGCATACTTCAATTTAATTCTCATGTCAGAATCATGAACAACAAAAGAAATTCACATGCCAAAACCACAACGACAGAATAATAAAATGGAAAGCCAAAACACTATGTCCCCACCAAACCCCACCAATCCTGTAGAACAGTTCTACAAGGAGAACCCTCTAGAGATAACACAGGACACTGAATTTAAAAGAACAATCATAAACATGATCAAGGGATTCAAAGAATTTAAAGAACACATGAACAAACAAAGAACTAAAAGAAGATAGGGTTAAACTTCTGAATGAATTCACAAAAGAGATAGAAACATTGAAGAAAACACAAGCAGAAATGAAGAAGGAAGTGCAAAACCCAACTTGAAACAACAGGGGAAAGCCCTAGTCACTATATGAACTCATGGTGATTAAACAACGCACTCCTAAACAATCAGTATGTCAAAGGATGCAGGGATGGTTCAACATATGCAAGTCAATAAGTGTCATTAATCATATAAATGGACTCAAAGATAAAAACTACATCGTCATCTCAATAAAAGGCTTCTGACAAAATTCAACATACATTTAGCTTCAAAGTCCTAGAGGGAATTGGACTGGAGGGAACATACCTCAACATAATTAAAGCCATATATAACAAACCCACAGGCAACATCATTCTAAATGGAGAAAAACTGGAAGCATTCCTATTGAAATAAGGAACCAGACAAGGCTACCCACTATCTCCACTTCTCTTTAACACAGTGCTTGAAACTCTTGCAAGAGCAATAAGACAAGAGAAGGAAATTAAAGGAGTAATAATTGGAAAAGAAGAGATCAAATTATCCCTTTTTGCAGATGATATGATACTGTATCTAAGGGCTGCCAAAAATTCCACCAGAAAACTCCTAGAAATTAACACATTCAGTAAAGTGGCAGGTTACAAAATTAACCTACAAAAGTCTATAGCCTTTCTATATACCAATGACAAGCAGTCAGAGAAAGAGCACAGGGAAACCCTCCCATTCACAATAGCCACACACACACAAAAATACCTTGGAATAAACCTGACCAAAGACATTAAAGAGCTCTACAAAGAAAATTTTAACTCTTTAAAGAAAGAAATTGAGGAAGACATCAGAAGATGGAAGGA
>NW_008332089.1:1708333-1708892 GCF_000622305.1 Nannospalax galili
TCAAATTATACATAGCAGACCAAGAAATATATGTCTAGGTAAGGTTTATCTGAGAACAGCTGGTCTTTGCCCAAGATTTATCTACATGACACACAGTAATTAAAAGTACCAGACTGGTGGAACTAACCTTTTTGGATGTTTAACAGCTATACCTTGAGGCCTATACAAATTTGGTCAGAGGGACATAAAGGACAGTTTTTGCTCCTTGCCCTCCTAGGTCGACTAGTTCCGGGGACTGTGAGCATCTCTCAAAATGTCCTGTCCTCTTGATCAAGGAGACTGAGGAGACCCCACCAGATGGACTCGAACCAGTGTCCTGTCTACAAAGAGGAGGGTCAACACAGAGGAATCTTTTCCTCAATGCCTCCAAGCAAAGCCACCCATGGTCAAGTAGGACCTTTGACTTATCTTCACATAGGTGAACTGGTAAAAGAAAGGAGCCAGGGGCTCCTCCCAAGCCCATGTGACCCCTGAGGAACAGATTCTCAAACGACCTTAAGAGTGAAAATAAATTGGTTTATCTGGGCCAACTGTATGGCCTTAAACACCCCAAAGGAAA
>NW_008332089.1:1709458-1719320 GCF_000622305.1 Nannospalax galili
AAACATTACCATTGAAATCTACCCAATGACTTTATAGACATACACAGGTGCCAAGGATCCAAGTGCAACCGATTATTACTAGTAATAATCGAATATACACATATTAGCAATGCATGCGCCAACATCTCAGTGTTAGTAGCAGAAACAATGAGCCTTTCTGCAAGGAACAATATATTCTAAAATGAAATGGAGATCTTTTATAAATGTTAAAAAACTCATTCAATTTTATGTCTTGCAGGGCTCATACTGAGTTCAATATTGTATAACTGTATTCACTCAACTGTGAGCCTAGAAACTTGCACCCACTTGTGAAAGAGATGTACTCGTGCTCTGGAGTGTGTTACTGAATATGTTAAAGCTGTAGTGAAATGCTTCTTCTAATCATGTAGTTGTTAAAAATTTTAAAAAATGATTAAAAAATAATTCTTCAAAGCATAAAAATTTGCTCCTCAATAACTAGTAGATGTGAAAAACATTACCATTGAAATCTTCCTGATGACCTTATATCCATGTTCAGATGCCAAGGAGCTCAGAAAGTAACTGACTGTGACTAGTAATAATCAGGTATATAGAGATTAGAAACACATGTACAAACATCTTAATGTCAATTGCATTAAGAGTGAGTTTTTCTGTATGAAACTGTATTTTAATAATGAAATTGAGATCTTTTTTTGTTTCAAACATTTACTGAGCACATTTTTCCTTTTACACAGCAAGTTTGTTAGTTTCAAATTAGCTGAGTTATTAGGACTGTCAATGATCATGAAATAAAAAATGATTGTACATGTCAAACTCAAACAGAAGACATCATGTAATATATAAGTCACTGATTGACCTCTGGTGCAGTCAGCAAAGTTACTATGTTTATTAAAGTCACACCAATGATTTGACAAAGGTGCACGATAGAATGACATCGTTGGCTTATTATAAAGCACAGTGAATTACTAGAATACAGCATGTAGCTCTGTCGGGGAGGACTGCAGAGTGGGGTGAGTATTACAAAGGGCAGGATTTTGCCACAAGGTTAAGGCCAGATTTTACTCCCCAGCTGTGTGTGTCTGACAAAACTGGTTAAGAAAGCTGAGGGGTTTCCCCTCCTCTTTTCTCCTCTGCCAATTACTGAGCAACAACAGAAAGCCATGCATACATTTTACAACACCTGATAAAAACAGACAGGAAACCTGTTTGCTTCTCCCTTGGCAAGCTTGCATCTTGTTCCTTCATTGTTCTGATGAGGTCATCCATCCCACGACTCATCCCTAATGGAAAGCTGTCAACAATTCGGCAATATTCACCCCTGCACACACATCAAAGATATACTCCAACAACCATCAAGCCACTGTCCCTTCCCTACACATTAACACAAAGGTACACTCCACAGATCTAGGACTAGAGATATTTACTTTACAGTTGTAAAAATTAATGTATCACCACTGTCAGTGTAGTGTAGTTGGGAAGGGGGATGCTGTGCACCCCAGCCCATCTGAAGGTTTGGGCATGTCTGCCAGAAACATCTAGGAAAGCCCGACAGAGTGGCTTTCAAGAGATGATCTCCAGAACAGAGCTGTGTGTTTTCAAAGCAGGAATGAGTACAGCTCAGGATCTGGACTGAAATCATTTCACAGTGCATAAGGTAGAAGTGTAGATTACTTATTACAGTAAATGTAGTCAGTGAGGGGAACAGCAGACCCGCCTGTGCACCCACATCTGGCTACCTGAAAGAGAACACTTCAGACTTTTACATCAACTCTGCCTAACGAGGCCTTTAGTCTCATTTCACCTTCTCACTAGTGCGGCCACTGCTGCTCCTAAACCAGCGAGCTGTAACCTAAGGTCTGAAAACTCACTCAGGCTGCCATATTCCAACAAGGAAGTTCTTCCACTTGAATTATCCAAAACTGTTAACAGAGAATTGCTCTCTGGAACTGTTAATTTTCAGAAACATTTGTCAAATACAGTGTTGACATTTAGGGAATTGTTGCTCCCCAATCCTATTTTACTTCAAACAACACTTTCATACCTAAGTCCTCACAATTACCATTAATCAATTACTAATAATAAACTTAAAGCCCTCCTCAGAAACTAGCAAAACCAAAGCTTGCAGATGGTCCGCTTTTTGGTTTGTGTGTTTGAAGTCCCCACAGCAGAGAACCTTAGGATGGTTGGGCTGTGAGAGCAATTCAGGGCGGACTGTAAGAAGCTATGGTGTCAAGTCAATTCCCCTTCACCAAGTGAGGGGATGGGTTGCTGCCCAGCCTTAAGTTAGTCACTGAAACTCAAGTTCAATTCCACCAACTCTAGTAAAAGAAAATCCACTTCAGTTTCATGATTTGCAAATAAGAGCATCCTCCTGCATTCCCAGTTCATCCAGATTTATGTGAGAATTTAATATGACAGAGAAGTATTCTGGGAAAACCTCTAATGCTATCAAGGAAGAGCTATAGTTCAAAGCATAATTCTACCCTAAGAAACATCAGTGACAAAGGGCTGCACAGGAAGACAGTCACCCAGGGAGCTAGGCTGTGGAGCTCTCACCTGTCACACCTGTTTATTTTCCTTTTTAAAAAGTTTATGGTTTGGCTGAGCATATTTTAAAAGAATTCTACCAAAAACAATGTAAAAACCAGGGATGTGGATCACTTGTTTCAAGAACAGTTTTATACAAGTGTTTCATACGGCGTATTTGAATATTACAGAGACAGGAGTAGATCCTTCGAGAGACTGCACAACGTACTGCTCCAGTTGAAACAAAATCAAGTCACCATGAGAACTGTTCAGTTAATTCTGTTGTCTTCAAGCTTTTTCTCCAACCGTCAGCTTTTAAATCAGCATTAGTTTACTCTTCCAGTATCCAGCCTTCCCTTCTTCAAAAACTGTCTTTAAATTTTGATGTCTGAATATGTACACAGAATCATTATCCTCATTTCATAAATAATGTCTAAAACAGTGTTGGTCCTGGGTAGTGATAGGAAAGAAATGTATTTTCACAACATGCAACACTGTCTGGTACTTTTAAGTTTTGGTGTTTAAAACTCATATACATTAAAAATGGAACCAATTGAATACCAAGTATCACAACTAACCCTCAGACTGTCCACATGCAGGCCTCACAGTCTGCAAAGGAAAGGCCTGACTGCGCCGTGGAAGACGCATGAGTCACCTTGAGAAGAGCATTTTCTCTCCCAGGCCACTGAGAGCTGCCAGAGCAAGATTGCAGTATTCCCTCGATTCACACCAGAAGGGTCAAGGTCAGTGGTTTCCAAATTAGGGATCATTCCAATAACTCCTCATTTAAGTCATCCTAAAAACCTTCCTTGTAAACTCTCAAGTTAGGAAATCAGAAATCTATTACCATGGAAGAATTCACCATCAAAACATTCCTAACAGAAGCAAGAAAACACACAAAGCAGCAACTTGCTTCATCCTTGGAGGAGGAACGTTTTCAAATCTCTCCTACCCTTGCCAGTATTTCACTTTGTGGGCGTCTCTATTTAAGGCCCTAGGTGCTGATTTTGGCGTGGTCCCTTCATACTGACCTGACTGCAACCTTTCTCATGTATTTTACAAAGTAATATTCATGTGTAAAATGTTCACCGAGATCTTACAGGTGGTTTAAAGTTTATATCTGACGTTGCATTGCTGTAATGCTTTTCACTAAAGGAGAAAAGCAGCTGCAGGTCTTCACTTACAGTACCATGCACTAAAGGTGGTTAAAGCATTCATTTAGCGCCAGAGAAAAATGACAGGTGCAACTAATTTTACTTTCCATCTTTTTCAGCATCAGTAGAAGCAGGTGTGTTGCTTATACTTGATTCTGGACTGCCAGAGTGATAATCACAGAATGCACTTTCAGTCTGATAGCTGAAATGGTGCTGTTAAAAGAAAGCAAAAGATATAAAGACCTGGGTACCACATTCTGTGGTAGAAAACTTGCAGCTATGAGAAACACCTTTCGTGTGGCATTGAGAATCACTTTCCTCATCAAATACTTAATTTCCTATGCCATATTCCTGGTTTACCTATGCCTTACAATGGACTAAGTAAAAACACATAAAAAATGTCCTTGTTCCTTTTCATCTTACATCTAACTAAGGAGAAAGAAAGACAGGCCCTCTGGAAAAGCAGTCTTCAGTTTTTAAGAAAACACAGCACTCATTATTTGGCCTGAGAACCAAATCAAATGCAGATGATTGCAATTTAGACACATCATTAAAAGAGACTTTGGAAGAATTCAAGCCTAAAGGCAGAGTCTAGCAATACTCTGAAAGGTTGGTTTAAGACTACCACTTAGGAGACACTACCCAGCATAATGCAACAATTTCGATGGATTAAGCTTTATAAATGTGTGCACATCCTTTTTCAAATTACTAATCAGCGGTGAAGTGTTTCAGGTTCTCCTGATATTAAAATGGAACTGTACACTCCAAATGCATGGGAGACCCACCCACAGCAACTTGGCAAAGCACCTGCACCTCCCGTGCCTTTTAAGGTTCCTCTTTAGTTTCTTCTTCATGAAATCCTTGAAACTGCTGCATGGATAACATGCTGGCATCAGCATAACAGAAATACTTTTATAGGCAGCTGCTTAAAACATCATCAACTTTAAATCACAAATGCCCCCTTTATACAATACCTTACATTTGTCCCTAAAAAGGAAGAAAAAGAAACTAATGTCCAAACACCTTACAGTTGTTACACCTAAACAACGTCGCTTTGTTTAGTGTGCTGAAATCAATTCCTATCTGAGGCAAGATGGCCAAAACAGAACTAAGGAAGCCTGGGTGGAAAGGACAATGGGAAGAATTTATGAACACGTAGTTCTATTGTCTGTGATTAAAGTCCTTTATGTTTTAGCACCACATTAAACTATTTTACATATCCAGTCACTTAACGAAATCCAACAAACTCTTTGAGAGTTCTGAGGATCTGGTCTTGGTAGTTAATGTCATTAGCCCGAACTGCCCGGGCAGCCAGGCACTTGAGACTCATCTTCATTTGAGTTTTAAGTAGTATTTCAGATACCCCCGCTGTACTTCTGTCTAGCGGAGTCTTATTCTGCTTGTTGGTCATATCAGTGTGAGCGCCAGCTTCCACGAGGCTGATGATGATGGAGTGGTCAGGAAGTCACTGATGGGCCTGTTGTACTGAACAGCGTTCACCTCAGCACCACAGTCCAGCAGGAGCTTTGTGACAAGTGCATTTGGAAAGCTGCAGACATCATTGGTGCGGAAATCGTCCACTGGGGTATTCGAGTTGACAGCAAGATGTAGCAAGGCGAAGCCTTCCTGAGTTCTGGGGTCAAGACGAATCAGGTTGTAGATGTGCTTGTTAATTTGACACTGATCTTCGCGGCACCGTGTTTTGGTGGAGATGCACACCAAACACAGAAGGGTGTGGAGATTGCATTCATCGTTGTCCGTGGCGCTGTGGACGTCAGCATCTGCGACGTTCTTCACGCTGTTCATGCTCTGCTCTGTTTCTAAGACCCTGCTTCTCAAAACGCACTCTATGTCAGGGGCCTTCACAGTTTCCTTCAAGTGTATCATCTGCGAGGAAACTTGCAAAGCGCAGAAGATCCTTGTGGATGTTCCTATTACCTTTCTGCCTGAGGTGCAGGGCGTGAAGCCACAGCTTGATACACTGTTCAAATTCCATGCTATCTGCATAAACAGCCCCTCCGTAAAGGATGGGGTGGGAAACATCAATACTGTCAGCACCTAAAATCCGTTCTGGAACTATGAGGCCCTCCGTGTGAAGCGCATCTCTGTCCTGCCGAATGGACCTCAGTTCCCGAGGATTTCTACTTTCAGGTCTGTTCCCGTAAGCATGGGTGGGTGGAAGGACCTCCTTTTCAAGAACTTTATCACCATCTTGAAACCTCTCCAACATGGCCAAATACAGTGGTATGTCTTCATGATGTCATAGTTCTCACGGTCATTTGCAAAGGAGGCACCCAAGAGTTCCACGGCTTCAATCCGAATTCTGCGAACACAATCAGCATGAGAAAGCAACAATTCAACAACATCAGCCTTGCAGCTCTCGGCAGCTACCTTCAATGGTGTCATCCCATGGCCAGGGCGGCTCGCCATTTTATCAGCTCTTGACGACGATGTGCCCAGCTTCAGCTGCAAAGTGCAAGGCTGTGTCTCCACAGTGTGCTTTAGCACTGGGGTCAGCACGCTGTTCTAAGAGGTACCTGACCCTCAGTGCGCCCCTTACATGCGGCAATCATCAGGCAGGGTTGTCGTACTTGTTGGCAATGCTGATGTTGGCATTATTTTCCACCAAATATTTCACAATGTCCAGTCTGCCATCAAAGCATGCTGCCCGTAGGGGGGTCGAGTTAGTTACTGTGGAATGGTTCACGTCGGCTCCATGGCTGACAAGAAGTTCAGTGACCTCAAGGTGTCCAGCTCCTGCAGCGCACCAAAGCGCAGTGGCTCCGTCAATGACATACCCGACGAAGCGGATGGTGCCAGTCTGCTGGGTCTGCACGCAGTAGTGTTCTGACAGCAAGCGCTTGGCCTGGGGGTTCAGGCTGCGATGATGAGGGGACAGGAGGGCCGTCCTCCCTGACTGACATGGCCCAGCAGACAGCGGACATCGCTGTGGGACCGGTTAAGGAGCAAGGCAGCCAAAGTGAGCACCTTGTCCTTGCTCATTTGATTTTATGTCTTAGAGGGTTTATCCTGAGCACACTATTGTTTAACTGTAATAATTCAACTGCAAACCTAAAAGTTTACAGCCACTTTTTAAAGAGATGCATCTTAGCTCAGGAAATTGCTAATGAATATGTCAATGCTGTTGTCATGAAATGCTTCTTCTATAAGTATGTGGTTATTAAATAATTTTAAAAAATGCAGATGACTAGAACATTCATACTCCAGCCAAAGTTTTAAAAGAGATAAACAACGAGGTCCTTATTAACCTTCTACCACTGCCATGAGTGGACTGCTGTGACTCAGAGCACTTCCAAATCGCTCACCCCTTGGTTCATTAGGGATGACAAAAATTCACTTTAAGGTTTATTTAGTGATAACTGCCTTTCTGGTTCTATAAATTTTCTGATTTTAAGGTAACTAGTTTAAGGCTTAATGTTATAATCTATATTCTTTAAGAATCACCATGTTAGTTTTCAGATTTGGTAATCTTTGTTAAAGTTTATGAAATCTAATCAGCAGAACTGTTTAGACTGACAACAGGGCTGTTTTGGACGTGCTGGTTAAAATCACAGGGTGCACCCTGCATTGCTTTGATATTAACTTCAGAAACATGAAGAGATTGTACGCAGAGACTCTGGAATTTATGGTTTATAACTTTTTAAAGATCGCAGTACTTACATACATGGATCTTTAAACTTTCCAATGACCTTTGGACAAAAGCAGTACAATTTCTACCTTGTCTCAGCCTGTCGAACGCAACATTTCATCCCCATGAGGAATGCGACAGGCAACAAGGTACCCTGAAAGGTAAGGGGCACAAGGAGGTAAACGACTTCTATCAGAACATTCAAATTGGAGGGAGCCGGCACTTTCCACGTCAGCGCATCACTTAGGAAGTGGAATACTGAAAATATCCAGTCATGACTCCTACAGCAATTCCTGAGCCCACTGCTTAGAATTATAAAATAATCTGGAAAAGCACAATTATCTGTGACATTTTATTTATTTTATTTTTTTATTTAATAACCACATGATTAGAAGAAACATTTCATTACAGCTTTAACATATTCAGTAACAATTTCCAGAGCAAGGATCCATCTCTTTCAAAAGTGGCTGTAAATTTTCAGGTTCACAGTTGAATTAATACAGTTATACAGCATTAAACTCAATATAAACCCTATAAAACATAAAATTGAATGAGTTTTTACCCTTTAAAGAAGATCTCCATTTCATTTTAAAATATGCTGTCTTCTACATTTTTAATGCTACTAATGCTTAGATGTTTGTATATGTGTCTTTAATCTCTATGTATCTGATTACTACTAGTCACAGTCAGTGGCTCGGATCATACTCGGATCCTTGGCACCTGATTATGGCTATAAAGTCACCAGGTAACCTCTACTAATTAACATGAAGTAAAATTTTATGCTTCCTCAAATATGTCTTTTTAAAAAATGGGTTTTTTTGTGTGTGTATATCATACAGAACATTCCACACAATCTTATTCATCTATATACCCACTTCCCAAATGGTACCTTCCTATAGCCCCCCCCATACACACTGGAGCCCATATACTCTGTCATTCCTGTGTTACAGTCCACTGTGTTGTCAGCACCCCCAGCCATTCCCCAGTGCTTGTCTGCTGAATCTGGTCAGCCTATCTAGAGATCCTTATTTTAGGAAGATCAGCTCTTCTTCATCCAACAGCAATCAGTTGTGAATATTCCTTTAGATAAGATTGGGGTCTGCTGTTCATCTTCCCAGTTCTATGCTGGGTTACTGTCTGGGAGTCCTCTTGGCCACCCTGGCCAATAACTCAAAGGAAGGTATCTCCTATCTGGCATTGTTTTTTGCTATGCAGCCTTTAACTATACATATAGACTCTTAAAAATTATATTGACCCCATTAATCTTTGGTTATACTTTCCTTTTGGGTGTTTAAGATCCTACAATTGGCCCAGATTAACCAATTTATTTTTACTCTTAAAGTCATTTGAGGATCTGTTCCTCAGGGGTAACACGGGCTTTGGAGGAGCCCCTGGATTCTTTATTTTACCAGTTGTGTCTATGTGAAGATAAGTCAAAGGTTCTACTCAACCATGGCTGGCTTCACTTGGAAGCATGGAAGAAATGTTTCCTCTGTGTTGACCTTCCTCTTTGTAGACTGGACACTGGTTCAAGTCCATCTGGTGGGGTCTCCACGGCTTCCTTGATCAAGAGGACAGGTGACTCACCACAGTTACAGACCCTTCATGACATATTCAGAGATGCTCATAGTCCCCTGGAAATTAGTCGACCTAGGAGGGAAAGGAGCAAAAACTGTCCTTTATATCCCTCTGTTCAAATTAGTATAGGACTCAGAGTATGGCTGTTAAACACCCAAGAAGGTTAGTTCCACTAGTCTGGTATTTTTAATTACCATGTGCCATGTAGATAAAGCTTGGGAAAAGACCAAATGCTCTCAGATAAACCTTGCCTAGATATATATTATATTCCTTGAACTAGTTGTATGTATAATTTGTCAGTAGGTTGCTGGACTAATATGGTTCCCTCTGTTTTATTAAAATCAGCTAGGCATTATTTATCTCTCACATTTTCTAACACTTCCACCATGGTTTACCCATTTAAAGTACCACCCATTTTCCCCATTTCTCCCTTAATAATATCCTTCTCCTATGGTCCCACCTTTCTTGAGATCCTTCTTACCCTTTATCCCCTAGGTTCCTTGTATAACCTTCCCACCTTCCTCCCACTAAAGTAACCCCATTTTTATCCATATCTCCCTTATTAACACCTGTTTCCTACTGTTCTTCTCTTTCAGGTTCTTTCTTTTCCTTTACCTCCCTGGTTCCTTTCCATTATCCTAGTTCCTGTAGTTATGTCTGGATACATAATCACTTATCAGGATTTGGTGCTATGATCCACATATGAGGGCGAACATACGTTGTTTTCTTTTTCTGAGTCTGTGTTACTTAGTATAACAGTTTCTAGTTCTATCCATTTACCTGCACGTTTCATGATTTTATCTTTTCTTACTGCTGAGTAGAACTCTATTGTGTATATGAACCACATTTTCATTATCCATTCATCAGTTGAGGGAAATTTAGGTTGCTTCAATTTCTTAGCTATTGTGAAGAGAGCAGCAACAACATGGATGTACAGGTATCTCTACATTATGATGAGTTCTGTGGTTATATGCCA
>NW_008332089.1:1719390-1737464 GCF_000622305.1 Nannospalax galili
GCTTTCCATAGGGGTTGAACCAGTTTGCAGCCCCACCAGCAGTGGATGAGTGTTCCCCTTTCCCCACATCCTCTCCAACATTTGGTATCATTTGTTCTCTTGATCTTAGACATTCAAAAATAAGGCCTCCACAGAGTTCCCACCCCAGAGGCAGTGGCTGAGTTGTTGGGAGCAGCCTTTCAAAATTCCATAGGTGTTAAGCACTGTCTGCAGACAATATACATAAAACATATTTCACACATAGTTGTGCTATTTTTAAATGTGTGTGGATGCAGTGGTGATGAATAACTTAAAATAAATTAAGCCATTTTATGTGTCAACTATATTGAATAGAGTATGTAAGGGTTTGATGTTGGAAGGAAGACTTTTTAGATTTGAAAAATGCTCTTCAGTACAGAAAAGAAATAGACGGCAAAGAAGATCTGACCCAAGTGGATCACAAACTGCTACAAAGTCATACAAAAACCCAAATGTGCTAAATGCACAGCTGAGCTCAGGAAATCCTCCGATACTAAAGATGAAAACAAAATTCAGTCACAGAGGTGATCAAGTGGAGGCCCCCGGCGATGCCAGGAGACCCAGAGGGGACAGGCCGAGGCTGTGGCTGAGGTGTTCAGGAAAGCAGTGCACTTGCCAAGGAAATGCAATAGGAACTTGCACACAACCAGGACACGTGAAGGCTGACTCCCAAGGGAAAAGGGGGCTGGAAGGCGTTTTCTACTGGTTTGTGGGATCAGAAAGAGAGCTTGATGTTTGATGGACTCTCAGTGGGAAAATCTGTGAGAGACAAAAACCCAAAGAATCTAAAGATAAAAAGTTAAGTCTCAGCTGATGGCAAAGACAATCATTGGGTCCCATTAAAAGACAAACAAGAGCCAGAGCAGTTAGATAAAAGGGGATAAGGGACTGCCCCCAGAAGGTGTGGCCCCTGCTGGGTGGGCCCACTGTAAGTCTCTACCAATCACTGTGGTGATGGGGTGAGCCTAGCAACAGCTCAGTAGCCCAGTGAGCATGGCAACGAGGTTGGGGCCAGGAGGAAAAAAAGAGAATGAACTCTGAACAGGAAGAGTAAAATATGCTTTACATGGAAGAATATTATTTGAAAAGAAACATGGCTGGGGAGATTCTCAGTGGGTAAAGTGCTGCCTACACAAGCCCGAGGACCCAAGCTCAGATCCCAACAACCCACACAAGGGCAGATGTGGTAGGGCACATCTGCAGTCCCAGCACACCTATGGGGAGAGGACGGACCGAGGCAGAGAGTCTCCAGAAGCTTACGGGCCAGTGAACTACAAGACACCCTCCTGACTCAGACAAGGTGGACAGCCAGGATCATTACCCAAGGTTGTCCTCCGAACTCCACACGTGTGCCACAGCACATGTATGTCCACGTGAATATATACAAATATACATATTACATACATATACATACTATACACAAACACACACACATAAAAAGAACAAGTGACACTTAAAAGGAAAAATACAACACTCTTAACTTAAAACCTCAGTGGCTGGATTGAACGTGAGGTTGGACACAGATGAGGAGCAGTGTGGACTTGGGTCACAGAACTGCTTAGAGGCCCAAGGGAGGTGACACATGCAAATTGATAAAGAGTCACTCGACTGAGACACACGTTCTCAGCTCACGGGGAGCTGCAGAATGAAAGACACTGTGGAATAGCAATTTTTGAAGAAATAATGGTTGAGAAGCTTTTGTAATAGAAGATGCAAGTGTTCAGATTACAGATGCAGATCTAGACATTTTTCAGAAAAAAAATGAAACTCCAAAGTCAAGGAAAAGTTTAAAAGCAACTAGAAACAAGTGACATGTTATGTACAAATAATCAGAATTAGACTGAATTCCTGTTTCTCATTAATGGAATAAAAGCCAAGAGGCTGTAAAAATTCTTCAGTCTGGATGAACAAAGCCGTTCATCTATGGTGCAAGGCTATTAACTCACTGTTCAAAATAAAGAGAAATTGAATGACTTGATCAGCACTGAGGGGTGTTTCTCTAACGTACAGATCATCAATCTTTAATGAAGGGTAAAAGAAAAATTTAGAGTAGACTGATAGCTCCATGTGGAGCTGTGACGTAGGGAAGAAGATGGCATGCCAGCACGTCCTGGCACAGCGGAGGTGATAACAGCTACGGAGGACCCTGGGACTTGAATAATCAGATTAAAATGTAAACATTTCTTGAAAAACAAGTTAATTTCTAAGAGGAGAGAATGGAGTCAGGGAACGAAATTCCTAGAAATTCAACAGAAAGCTCATTAAACACGTCTTGACCCCCCCGCCCCTGTGGAGGGGCGGGCAGAGTGGTAAGATGAAGCCAAACATGAGCCAAGCAAGTACAAATGGGTCAAGCACAAGACAGGTAATCAAAAGAGGGAAGTATATCCTAGGTATATATTAGTGCATAATCGACACCCTTAAAACAGAAGGCGGGAAACAAAAGCACAACTAAGAGGCAGGGCAGGATCCTGGGCAAGCAATTGTTGGAGCAGAGTATGTGTGTATGCCATTTGGACAAATGGTAATCGACACCCTTAAAACAGAAGGCGGGAAATAAAAGCACAACTAAGAGGCAGGGCAGGATCCCGGGCAAGCAATTGTTGGAGCAGAGTATGTGTGTATGCCATTTGGACAAATGGATGCTTCACGGAGCTAAGTTATATCCCCATAAACAATAAACCAGTACCTGTGTTTCTATTGTTTATCTGGAGAGAATGCTATCAGAATATGGTTCTTAACAACATAACAAGTAAAAAATGGCATTTCAGGGTGGTTTTAACCACCGTGTCTCTTACCGTGAGAATAATCACCTTTCAAAGGTAGTTTTGAAAGTCATTTGTATATCTTCTCTTGTGAGTGACAGTTTCTTATTTTTGCCATTTTTTTTCTCTATGAACCATAGGAATGTTTTTAAAAGTTCTTTTAGTTTTTTGGAGGGGTAGTAGTTTTTACATGTGGAAAGAATATCTCACTTTTCTTCTGCTAATGTAGATATTTTTATGCTTTTAGAAAATTTTAATATTTTACAGATTCTGAAGTCTGAGTTAGACTAGAAGGTTTTCTCCAATTTTGTGACATGGAAATAGAGCCAATTGGAAAAGAGCATTTGTCACTATTGGAGCACTCCATGATCCCTTTCTATTGAAATCACTAACGTCTTGGTAACTTTCCTGTGAAATACGAGGCTCACTTTCAGTGTGGTTCATTGCCAGCTGCTCCCCAGTTAGGGAAACACTGCCCGCTGACTGGAAGGTCTCGTTACTGTGAAGTCCTTTCTTGACTTTCTGGTCTTTTCTTAGCCTGCCTTTTGTTTATGGACTTGTATCACTTTAATTTAATTATGATAATTGCGCAATAGTTTTTAATATCTTATAGTTACATTATTTCCCCATATTTTAATTTTTATTATAGTTTTTTAACTTTTCCGTATGCAATTTAAGCATAGATTAAATTATACTTTGTGGCTCTACATAGAACTTTGCATTTGACAATTAGAGAAAATTCATTCTTTAAAAACACATGCCAAATATTTTAGAAAGCTACATACATGCTTATGCAGAAGCGTCTCAAGAAACTCTAAAATATCTATCATGGTTGTCATGAAAATTAAATAAAATAGCAGATATTAAACTGAAGGCCAGACTTCAAATCCTCACATATTTAGAAATTTAGAGATACCTCTGAATCACTCATAAATCAAAGAGAAAATCCCTATAGAAAAAGCAGTGTATGAAGTACTGACTCACAGTGAAATTACTTAACCTTGAAAGAACAGAAGAATCCCACTTGGAAAAACTTCTTTTAAGGAGGAAACTAGAGAGCTGAGGAGATGGCTCAGGCGAACGGCTCTCACAGTGCTCTAGAGTTCGATTCCTAGCACCCACACAGTACCTCACATTGGCATGTAACTCTGGCTCCAGGGGATCTGAGACCCTCTTCTGGACTCTGTGGTCACCTTCACTCACATGTGCACATTTACACAGTGACACAAATAAATCCTCAAGACAACAGAAGAGGAGCTTGAGTCTAGTTGAAGGCTATATAACAGAAACCACAGGAAAAACTTGTCAGACAGGAGAGACCGCCCTTTGAGTTACTGATCAGGGTAGTCCGAGAAACTCTAAAAGTAATGCAGGCCATTGCCACCAGCCTTGATCACCTCCCAAAATTTGAAGATCAGGCCCTATTGCTGAAGACAGGACACACTTGCAACTTGGAGCAATGGGTCTGGAAGTGACCTGGAAGCCTCCTCCCTGAAGACTGCCTCTCATGGTATTAGAGGACACTGTGTAAGCCGCCAAGGGAGGAAAATTAATCAACGGTCCCACCCAGATGTGAAGCCTAATAAGCAACAATGACCGGCCCAGCAAAGTATCTCTATGCCGCAGCAGTGGAACTTTTATCTTGAGGGTAGTCAACAGCTGTCTAATTGGACTTAAGGCTTGCTCAATGAGAGGGAACGCATGTGTGGTACTGTAAACATAGCCAAGTACTCATGGCTGGGGAGGTCATAGATTCTAGAGAGACACCTACTTTTTCCACATCCCTAGACCAATGTATTTTGTTACTTTATGCTGAATATGTATTCTCCCATTACGGACAAGTGTTCCTTTTACCCCTCATCAAAGAAACTTCTTGTTGCAACAGATGGAGACTATTACAGAGTTCTAGAACTGGTCAAACACAGAGTGTAAGTGTCTGTGAGACGCTTAACCCTAAGTGACACAGCTTCAATGCAACCTCTGTACATAGGATGAATGTATCTCTAAACTCTCACAAGAGTAGTTTTCTTATGCAACAGATGGTGATTAACACAGAACCCACAATTGGGAGAACAAGAGGCCACAGAGTGTTTATCCCTGAAAAGGACACCTGCTTCAAACCTCTGCCTCCTAAAGTTCAAGGATCATTGCATAAGAGAAGGCAGATTGTAAGAGCCAGAGAGGGTCATAGACCACAAGGAAACAGAGTCTTCCAGACAGCTGCTCAGTTATTCATATGAACTCACAGCACTGGTGACAGCATGCACAAGTCCTATGAAGCTCAAACCAGACAAATCCCAGCATAGACATGGGGAAGTGGGTAAGAAACCACAACCCTACTTAAGGAACTTTTGGCAATTGATGGCTGCTGGGAAGAGGACAGACAGTGTCATATAGGAATGGGACTCTTGGTGGGCCCACTGGATGAACTCACATCAAAGGACATTTGGAGACACAAATCAGACTCTATAGGCTGTATTATATATATAAGAAAGTACTTAAATTGGGTGGCTGTCAGTGGGGGGAGGTGTGGATAGGGGAGGGGATCTAAATATCATCAAACTATATTGCATGAACAGTACAAAAATTCAATTAAAAAAAGCAAGAAGAAAATAAAGATACTTACACAACTCAGTATATGAGGACACACTGGGTGCTCTTACAGAGGACCTGGGTTTGGTTGGTTCCCAGTTCCCAGCACCCACGTAGCAGCTAAAAACCAGCCATAACTCCAGTTCCAGGGGATCCGACACCCTCTTCTGACCTCTGCAGGCATTGTATGACACGGGTGCACTTACATACATGCAGGCAATATACTCATACACATAAAATATAATAAAAAATACAAAAAAAACAAAACATGACCCAGAGGGATGAATTGCAGAAATGCTAGGTTATTTAAACATCATTTATATACAGACTAAAGGAGAAATGATGACATTATCTTAGTAGTAATGAAATATCTGATAAAATTTGTACATTAAGAAATCAAATCCTCTCCAGGTGTTGTGTTGCGTACCTGTAATTCTAGCACTTGTGAACTGGAGGTAGGAGGAGCAACAGTTCAAGTTCATTCTCCCCTTTGTACACATTCTTTTAAACTAACTGGGAAAGATTGTGAGGTTGGACCCTAGCCAATGGGGCAAAGACACAGTCCTCTTCTGTTAGAGGAAAAAGTTCACCAAGCTTCTGGGTCCTGTGTGTTCTTGAAGGATCTGACGGACCACGCAAGGCACCCTTTTGCAAAAGTAAAACCTGCCTCACAGAGTTACTTTTGTGCTGCCCTTTGCTCTTTGTGTGGTATTGATGGGTCCTTGGACCTTGGATTTTATTTCTAAAAATTTGGGGGCTCAGTCTGGGATGCTAATTCCATTTAGGAAGAAGTCTGGAATATAACTTTGGGAAACCGAGCCCCACTGCCTCATTGCGGTGGCTCCAAGGCTTGGGCATTTGGAACTTCCTGGATTGGAAATGACCCCAAGACAGGAAAGTCTTTTGGCAATGTAGGGGAAGGGCCCGAGAAAATACCCCGGGGACCAGGCAACTCTGTGCACAGACCAAGATGACACTGCACAGCATTATCTTCTGAGCCAAACAACTGCCACCTTCAGGACACTGGCTGTGCCTACTTGCAAATGATCATCACAATTGGGCTTGTTGACTATGGGTGTTTGTTCCTTCATAAAAGGAGGGAAGCCCTTGGGGAGGGAACTCACACTGTGATTCTAGGCACTGCAACAATTATCAAAGCACCTACAAGCAAACCCTGAGTTCATCACTCTGGAGTCCAGCTTTGGTAGCCCAAAGGAAAACAAGGAAGAGCCCAATGGACAGATGCTCATGTGAGCCCATCAAGAAATTCTCCTGGTTCCCTAGAACTAGTGATACTCTTGCCTTTTCTCCTCCCTCATGCCTCTCTGCAGACACCAGTTAAAGACTTCCTTTCCTAACTTTACCCTGCAGTTACACAAATAAAGACACTGCTGCACTTCTAGAGCCCTTCAGGTAGGTTTCCTGGAGGGGCACCTTGACTGCCATGCCTATGGCCCAATTCAGCTCTACCAACGAAGTGTCTTCAGAGACTAGGTTACGATTAAACATGATTGTGGCTGAAAAAGATGGGATTTGTGCAATGCTGGGGGGACAAGGTTGTATATCATCACCAATAATACAACTCCAAATGTGACTGTTACTAGAGCTCTCGAAGGCACCTTATAAAGAACTAAAGAATTGGAAACTCTCTGACCTGGAAGAATGGTTTAGAAAATAAAGAGGTCTTACGGGCTCTATGCTAACTCCTTGGTGATCATCATGGGTGTCCCGATCCCGTGTTATACCATGTGTTAGGGACTCACTCAGGCTTATTGAGTCAGGCTATTGCCAAATGAATGTCCCCTCCCTATAGCAGTTTCTTATTCCACGATATCACAGAGAGAGAACCCATGCCCTAATGAGTTTGAAGAGAAGAGTGTTTAAGAAGGGAAGAGAAGGGATTTGTAAGAAACAGCAGGTAGTGCTCTTTCAAACCCTGTAAAACTTGGAACTTGGTTTATGACAAGGAATTCTAATCTTTTCATCACATCACACCCTGTAAAACGTTTGCTTAGGCCTGGGGTGGCGGAGCTCCTCTCCCTTCCCACTGACTCTTTTAAACTAGCCAACTGGGAAAGACTGTGAGGTTGGACCCTAGCTGATGGGGAAACACAATCCTCTTGAATTAAGGATAAAAGCCCACCGGGTTTCTGGGTCCTGTGTGTGCTTGCTGGATCTGACCGACCACACAAGACACCCTTGAGCAAAAGTAAAGTCTACCTTTCCAAGTTAAAATGTAGAGTTTAAGGCCAACTTATGCTTCATAATGAAGTCAAGGCCAGCATAGGCTACATGAGACTCTGTCTCAAAACAACAACAACAACAAAAAGAACACAAAAACCAAAACTACCCACAAAAAATAAAATAACATAAAGCAAAACCTTAGGAGAAAGCTTCAGCTCTAAGAAAACGCTCACCATGGTAAGAAGACGGTGACCACCACTTCATTCAACACGGCTATGGGGTTCCTGCTAACTCAACAAGACCAAAAAACCCATCAGTCCTGAGGGGAGAAAGAGAGCCTGGGTGTTGGGGCTGAGGCGGTCATCCGTAGAGCACACGAGGGAATCCACAAACGTCTAATCAGCGAGACTTCAGAAAAGCGGCTGGATAAAAATCAATGCGCCAAAAAAGAATAGCATTCCAATTCATGGTTAAAACTTAGAAAACGTCTTCTCCAGACGCTCACAATAAAAAGGAATGGAACAAAATGACAGCTGTCAGGGCTAAAGCTAATGCTTGATATACAAGACTCTGTGGAGAAAGTGATGATGGATCATTGGTAAATATAAAGGCAAGGTGGGAATGATGGTCTGTTGCTCAGCAGATACATACCCAGGCTCACAGGGGCATGGACGGAAGCTTACAAAGACGGTGTTCTGTCCCAATTCGTCACTGTCTGGGTGGTCATTACTTTATAAAAATACTGATGGCTCTGTCTAGCTGGGGATATTAATTACTGAGTCACAAATCTGGACTTGGGGATGGAAAATCAAATTATTTCACAGAATAACCTTATTTTAAGTTGCTGTCAAAAATGCTACCAAGACAGCTAAAGGTCAGTTGTAAGCAGATCTCGAATTTATTCACACTTAACCTTTATTATCCAGAAATTTTATGTTCGTAACTGTAGCAGTCAATGAATGATACTTTTGAGTGCAATAAATAGAAAGAATCCCATGTTCTGTAGCTTTGAACATTCCCCCTCTCCGTCACTTGCTAAAAACTTAGGGGACTTTTTAAAAACTTAAAAATGAGCGTTTATTTTAACCAAAGAGGGATTCAAAAGAGCCAAATCTTTATTTAAAATACATCTTCAGAATTTCTTTTTTCTTTATCACATTTCTGAAATGCTAAGGACAGCAGCATACTTTGGAGGTACATAGGAAATAGATGTGCGGGCAGCATGTTTTCACAAAAGGAAGCAAGAAATGGATGGTACGGAGGTCTGGAGAGGCTCAGCGGTGTTTTGGGAGCTGAGATGGAAACGGACCATTTGTGGCTTTTACCACAAGTATGAATTGTAAAACATGTCAGCGCTTTATAAAAGCTGTCTCTGAACTCAGTAATGCACAGTCAACATTAATACCTTCCACCGAGGAAAGAGGGTGGAAGCAATTGGGAAAACGGTCAACTCAGGCGAGAAGGTCGTGAAGCACTCTGAGAAGACTCGGTGATGGTGGCAGGGTTGTTGGCCTCCTACGGCAACAGGCAGTTTCACAGAGATCACCCACAAAGGGGTGGTACAGATGGAGAAGCCATTGCAGAAGTTTCTGGAGGACTTGCCAGCCAGTTACTAAAAAGGTCCTGCTGGCTATGGGGGCCACATCTGGGCAAGCTCCAGCCGATTTCTCCTTCTCTGTGACCCCCACCTTCCCCAAGGAAGTACTCTTTACACTCAGAGACTAAGAAGCTCAGTTGTTCTTACGGCAACCAAAGAAAATAGAGTAATATTTTTCAAACTCTCACTTTTAGATTATGACTCAAAGTGCATGTTTCTAACATAACAACCTCTTGTACTGATTCTGTTTTCAGTACAGAATGTGTGAGTGGGTCCTTAGGAAGGAGATCCACATGAGGTAGACAGGGTACTGGCTCCAGGCTCTCCCCTCAGTTGCTCATACTAGCGATGATCATGGGCAAGCTCCATGCCTCAGTCTCCCCATCTGTGAGCACTTGCCTCACAGGGGCTACCGAAAGTTAAGAGTGAAAGCTAAAAACCTCCCCTGGGTTACAGAAGGGCACGGACAAATGGAAGCTCTGAGATACCGTGGAGAATCCCTCTGATGCCTTCCTGTGTGAGCCTTCTCTCTTTCTAGACAGAAGCAATCAGTGTAGTTGTCTGTATTCACTATATACTTTAAATTTTTCTGTGTAGAGGAAAAAATATTTTCAGTATGCCAACATTTTAAAAAGTGTTCTGGTGCTCCTGTCCTTTGGCTGAAAACAACTGAGAGTAGAGGTCATTTGTAAAGGACAGAGATGCTGGGACCCAGAGGACTCACAGGGTGAAGTAGTCAGACACCAATGTCTCCCAGTGACGCAGGAGTCTTTGAAGTCAGTCTAAATACCCTTCAGAAAACGACACCAACCTTTAGAGTTAGCATGGGCTAGCGATAAATCTAAGGACATGAAATGCTGAAAACCTAATTCTTACTGCAATTGAATGCTGTAAAATATATTTGGAGTGCAAACAAGTTTGTTAAAAAAAAGACTAGGTATGTTTCTAAGGTGATTAAATAACAATACATAATATTTACTGAGTCACATTTATTAAGACATTTGGTGTTTTTTTTTAATGAAGCAGTATTTATCTAGTGGTACTTCTGTTTTCAAAGTTTAGCCTTGGGCCATACACCTGAGGGTTTTTGTTTTTGGCACAATATTTATAATCAAGTTATCTGGATATCTTAGAATTGTATACCAATGGCACATGGAAATAGAATCAGTACAAGAGGTTGTAATGTTAGAAACATGCACTTTGAGTCATAATCTAAAAGTGAGAGTTTGAAAAATATTACTCTATTTTCTTTGGTTGTCATAAGAACAACTGAGTTTCTTAGTCTCCGAGTGTAAAGAGTACTTCCCTGGGGAAGGTGGGGGTCACAGAGAAGGAGAAGTCGGCTGGAGGTCAAGCCCTGCAGTTTCTGGAGTTTTCTGCGCTCTGCGAATCCCATCTCCACACTCCCTTCACTGTCTCTTCTCCTGGTTCATGGATTATCTAGACTGTGCTTAATGGCTTTGGTTAATAATTTTTCCTGGGCCTGTAGGTAAATCTGCCCACACTATCAGGTTCCTGCTTGGAAAGCTAAGCGAGATTCACTGCACGCTCTGTGATGATGGAGCAGGGCTGGTTCACCTGAGATATCCATCTCACCAACCTCATGCATGTCTCTACCAAACTCCACTGAAGAAACGGTGATTCTGCCTTAGGCTGGGAGTGAGTCAAATACATGACTATTGAATGCCAATTCCACAGCACAACCAACATGGTCAATTAAGTTACCTTTATAAAGACCTACGAAACAATTCACTTCTATCAAGAACTTCTAGTGTAATGAACACCTGGAGTCAAACTTTTTGATTGTCTAACGTGATGGAATATGATTGTGTTCCAGTGTTCCCAGTCCCCCTGGGCTTCTGTGACCCAGCCCAGCCAGACGTCCCTGTCTTCTCTAGGGAGAGCAGAACCTGTGTCACACCACTGTAGCTGGTATATGTCTCTACCTGGCATATTTAGTTACTTTGTCAGTACTGGGGATTGAACCTAGGGCCTCATGCATGTGAGTCAAGTGCTCTACCACTGAGCTACATACAGCTTTAGCCCACTGGGGGGGGCGTTTATTATAGCTATGGATTTACTTAGATCCTGTCATCTCAATGAACAGTGATCCCTGTATGGCATATTTCACTCACTTTAAAAAAATCTGTACCCTGCCTTTTCGCCAACATGGCGCCGAAAGCGAAGAAGGGAGCTCCTGCCCCTCCCAAAGTCGAAGCCAAAGCGAAGGCGTTGAAAGCCAAAAAGGCCGTATTGAAAGGCGTTCACAGCCACAAAAAGAAGAAGATCTGCACGTCACCCACCTTCCGGCGACCCAAGACCTTGCGGCCCTGGAGGCAGCCTAAATACCCTCGCAAGAGCGCTCCCAGGAGAAACAAGCTTGACCACTATGCCATCATCAAGTTCCCCCTGACCACTGAGTCAGCCATGAAGAAGACAGAAGACAACACACTGTGCCCATTGTGGATGTCAAGGCCAACAAGCACCAGATCAAACAGGCTGTGAAGAAACTCTACTGCATTGACGTGGCCAAGGTCAATACCCTGATCAGACCTGATGGAGAGAAGAAGGCCTATGTTCGTCTGGCTCCTGATTATGATGCTTTGGATGTTGCCAACAAAATTGGGATCATCTAAGCAGTCCAATCTAATTCTAAATACAGATTATTTTTCACCATAAAAAAAAATCTGTACCCTTTCACATGAACTCTTGGTATAAGCTACTTGTATTTGGTAAATGGTTTAATCAGCAGATTCTCAAATGACTTCCCCCAGTAGGCTCTGTCTTCTCTAGTTTATTCTCTGTTTATAGCCTGGCTGGTGTGATACTCAGCTGTGAAAGGCCCTCCTTTGCAGGGTGGCACCTAAACTCTGGACCACTGTAGTCTCAGTTCATAGACTCTCTTTCCAGATTCCCTTCCCATCTTCACTCTGACATTCCCCCCTCAGCACCCAAATTCCAATTGTACCAAACACCTCCCTCTTTGCTAAATATTCCCCGCCATCCTGGAGGCCTGGAATGCTTGTCTACTTTTCTCTCTTTATTCCTTCTGCAGTCTTAAGAAGGCTGCACCCTTTATACATCATGGTAGAGCAGCTGCTCCAGATCCTGTCCCTGTCACTGCTGCAATTTAGTTACATGCCTTTGGGCAAGTCACGGCAGGGTCCTCATTCAAAGGGAGATGTCAGTGCTAAAGACTTCAACCACCTGTGGCCAATAACACACCTGGTTAATTCATGTAAACCATCTACAACACTGGCCGGTACTGCTGCTCATTATTACTGCCACTTCTATAACAGCATTAGACGCATTACAATTACATGAGTAATTAATAAACGCGTACTCAGATATTTACCAAGCCTCTAATAGAGATTACATCCCTTGTTGGAGCAGGAAAGCAGGAGGTATTGACTCCCAGGCATGAAGGCACTCTGCAGAAGCAGGAGAGGGGAGAGCAAGCAGCCAGCAAACTCTCCCAGGTCTCCTTGTCAGGGTGGAAGCTGCTCGCATGTGTGCACGAGCACATGCATTCACACGTGTGTGCACATGAGTATAGTATAGAAGCTGGAGAGGACCGAGGGATAGCCATGGAGTACCTGAGTGCACTGGCAATGGACAACAGTTGGTCCTGATGCTTCATTCCTCAGGGCTCGGGGCCAAGCAAGTTTCAACCTATGGCAGAGACTTGAGGTGACCATGCCAAAGTAGGGACAACATGGCACATGGCTAAATCATAGCCCTAGTGTGAGGAGGGCTTTGGAGTCAGCCAAGCTTCAGTAGCAGCCATTAGATAGATGTAACTGATGCTGAAAGAATAGACCAAAGGGCCAGCTCCAACCAATGGGAGCCTTGACTGCAGATGCTAGGCTGCAGGCCCCACACAGGGCCCAGATGAGATAACCTACAGGGTCAACTGAAGGTCATAGGATTGCTACTTCAGAGGTCAGCTGAGCTTCTACCCACACTCCAGTGCACCACACAGAGAAGGGAGAGAAGTGACGCCTTAGGAGAGACAGTTGCTTCTGTTCTTCCAACCCCCACCTCTCGGCTGGAAACAGACTCCTGGGGAACAAGATACTCAGAGACAGTAGAGCACTGCTGTCATCACCACCAGGTACTCACCAAATACACACACATGCACGCATCCCCACATACACATGCACACACATATTTACAATTCCCATCACTCAAATCTCTTTCTTTGTGTCTATATTTGACTCAGCATTTAGCACGGCTCAGGGTCTGTCACACTGATCTGGATGGATGGATGGGTGGATGGATGGATGGATGGATGGATGAAAATATTAATGGGGGAACGAATCAATAAATCTGTTCTTTAATTTACTCCACTCTCTCTGGATCAAATATCTTTGGTTTTACTTTTTTTTCCCCCTGGAAATTTCAACCAAATATGTCAAGGGATTGTTGGTCTCAGACCTTCTGGATTTAGTCATCCGGGATAACAAGTCATTTTGTATGACTTTAAATCCTTCATTTCAATCTCCTTTTGATTCACAAGTGAGAACTAGATTCCATTCCCAGTAAAATGACTTGCCCAAAGGCAGGAAGCGATGGTATGGCCCACCGTCAATCCTAACTTATTTAGGCCATTGTTCTTTTTCAACTGAAAGGGGCTTTTGATTTCATTTAGTTTCCTGCACTGCCAGTTCATGAAATGTGCCAGACAACGTTCTGGTTATTAGGCCCATCAGACCCTGTCTCGTTGTGGGCTCCATATTATGACCCACGAGTCTCAGCTAACATTCCCAGAGTGCCCCGGCTAATGACATCAGCGCTCACAGTCAAAGTAAGGCTCTCTCTTCTCTCTTCTCTCTCTCTCTCTCCCCTTCCTCCCTCCCTCCCCCCTCTCCTTTCTCTCTCTTTTCCTTTGTTTTTTCCTTCCTTCCTCCCTCCCTCTCTCTTTTCTTTCTTGGGGATTTTAAAACCCAAAGCATTTGTCTGTTAATCACAGTTGAGGGTTGCAAAATAGCACTCAACAAATTTTAGTAAGATATTATTACATGAATTATAAATGTATAGAATGTTAAAATCAGAGATACTGAATTTGGTACAAGAAAGATAACTGAGCTCATTCAAGATTAGCAGGCACATGTACGGATAAAGATATAAGTACAGGTATCGATATATTATTCAGGCCATTTTGATCATTTCATGTATGAAAAATAGAATTATTATCAGTTAATTAAGTTTAAAATGCTGTTTGTGGAGCCAGTTTTACTCATGTATAGAAGAGAGTGTGGTAGAGGAACTCTAGGTATGAAGAAAGTTACCCCCCACCCCCAGGGAACTGGGGTCAGGAATGGAGGTATTAGAGCACACATCTGACTCTCCCCACTACTCAATAACACAATGCTAAATGATTAATCCCAGCACTTGGGAGGCAGAGGCAGATGGATCTCTGTGAGTTCCAGGCCAGTCTGGTCTACATAGTGAGTTCCAGGCCAGCTGGGACTATAGGGAGACCCTGTCTCAAAAAGACTTAAAAAAAACTTCAAACTTTGGAAAGTATAACTGTATAGGAAGACCACAGGATTATTAGTATCTGGAAACCTTCCATAACTTTCATCCTGTAGCTTTTATACTAAAAACCAGACTTATTAAAAAACAGAAACAGCACAGTAGAGATTCTCAAGAGTCTCTCAAGTTTACATATAGCAGACAAAATAGCTCATCTCCTGGGACCTATTTCCCAGCTGAGATGACTCAGTTGTTTGTATTGTGAACATCTTGGCTTGTTACAGTGGGAGAAAGGTGAGATGGCTGTTCACAAAATTCATCTCCACTTCATTTGGGGTTCACCACTCCACTCTACTACCTTCCTGTAGGCTCTTTGGGTTGGATGTGATCCCAGTGCTTTCTTCTGGAGCACGGAGCAGGACAGGAAGCAACTGGGTGCTTCCTTGTGCAGGTCTCACACTGTGCCTCTCCTTCCTTTGCTTCCTTCAGAGCTCGGGGAGTTAAGAAATGAAGGTGTTGATGGAACCTGAGATAAAAGGCTCTGATCCTCAGTGACCTTCTGAAGAAAACTCCTCACCCGTCATAAAACATGCCCTTGCCACGTGTGCATGAATGAGAAACAGGGTGTGTGTGTGTGTGTGCGTGTGTGTGTGTGTGTGTGTGTCTGCGTCTGCACTGTGCCAGGCATGGTCATGACACCTGCTCCGTCTGCATCTTTGCCTCATCATCTTCTGACTGGCAGTGAAAGTCAAGAAGGACCCTGCATAGAAGTTATTTCTCAATTACTCTGTAGGATTGACATATTACCTGGTGTGTGTATTGGGGGGGGTGGAGAATCCAGGCAGGTGCAGGCCCTTATGTGGAGATGGGTGACCATATTCTGCAGAGACGGAAGGAAGGGACAAGGACTCTACAGCACCATATTAAGATTCGATTCATTTGCAGCTGAAAAAGGTGCACAGATCATCAGCTTGAAGACACCCCGTCACACAAAGGGGCGTTGAGGGGAACTGCAGAAACTCAATCTATGAAACTATCTTTGAAACTATGACTTTTAGGAGAGAAATGTTTCCTTGCTTTAGCCAATACTTTTTAATTTCCTTGCATCATTAAATAGAGTAAAAATTTCAGTGTAATGAACTTGGTAGTGTATAGTAATTAGATCTGATGGAAAAAAGCAAGAGCGGATAGATGAACCCGGAGAAAAAATGTTCTGCGCACCTCAGATAAAGGTGAAATGGCTGTGAGGGGGGCATGCGAAGAGATACAAGCAGAGCCACACTGTGTTTCCAGCCCGGATCAAAAAGTAAATTTCTATCCTCCACCATGTGCCTTTCCAATCCAGTTTACCAAAGTCGCCTCACATAGAGAGGCAGACACCTTTCAGACACCCCCTGGGTAACCCGCGGTCTTGAGGGGTCCACACGCAGTAAGGGCACTAATCTTCATACTCCCATACAATATGCAGCATACCCACACTGATCATACCTGCTGCACAGTGACTGACCTACTCCAAGGCCTCTAACATGAGTGCACCCCCCAAATCCACCTGGCAGCAAGGATTTGTCGGGGGAGGCTGCTCTTAGATCGCCTTCCTCTTCTGTGACATGTCCATGCTCAGGCCTTCTGTCCACGGCAGGTGTCTCCTCCCCGAGGTTTCTGACTGAGCCACATTTCATTGGTCATTCAGCACATATTGTTATTAATGCTCCTGTGGACTTAAGTTTGGTACAAGACACCGTCCCCTCCCCTCAGGAACAGAAGGCAAACAAAGATACAAACAAGTTAAATGGATATTTTCAGGAGACAGGGCTCTGCTGGGGAACAAAGGTGATGACCCAAGGGAGCCCTGGCTGACTCTAGTGTGCTGTGTCACTTGGCCAATACATAGTGGTGACGGCAGGACCAGGAATGTTTCTAATGTATTTTCTCATATTTCTTATCTGGCATATATTTGCTTATGCATTTTCTTGATTTTTGGTATTACAAATGTTGTCAATCTGAGGCTGGAGAGATGGCTCGGTGCTTAAGAGCACTGGCTGTTCTTTCAGAAGACATAGGTTCGAATCCCAGCACCCACATGGCAGCTAAAAACCGTCTATAACTCCAGTTCCAGTTCTGTGAACTTGTTCCATCAAAGCAATCTGATAATTAGAAGTCATATAACCAAGAGCAAGTTAGCATTAGGATAAATTTAGGAAATATAATATTCAGTGTTATCTGTGCTTAGACAAATTCCATTCGCCTCGAGAACTAATGAGCAAGGTGGCTCAAGTTGTAATTAACCAGCCTGCACTTCTTAGTGTGAAAGATGCAGAGAGGATGGAAGATTTAGTTGACTTTTGTCTGAATCAAAGGACATTGACTGGCTGTGTACATAGAATGCTTTCCCTCTGGCTTCTAATTTCTGGATTCTTACTCGAAGCTTTCACTGAGATAAACATCTATGTGTTCCTCTTATCAAACCGATTTTTTGAAAAGCAGATTTCTGGCACAGATTGCCTAAGCCAGACATCAGTCTGCCCTTGCCAAATGACTGCTGAGCTCTTAACTTGGCCCGGGAGTCGGGGCCGGTCTGCAGTTCCTCGGAACCCTAGCGGGGGTGGCGGACCCTGCGCCTTCTGCTTCGGTGAGTCAAAGGCAGGAACTTCAAACTTGAAATTCCCAGAGGGAAGTGAATTCTGACGGCGGGGGTTTGGAATGCTCAGGACACGTGTTCATCCACATTTGAGTCTCAAAATTGCAGTTTTGTATTAAGCTCTAAGCGCTGTCTGAGAAAGGAAGGTGCTGGAGAGCTAAATAGGCAGGCTAACTTTTTCATTTACTTGAAGATAAGATCTGGGTGAGCTGTGACTCTTCACAAGTAAAGTTGGAAAATATGAAAAAGAAAACAACACCAAAAATAAACCCAGGACAGACTGTTGAAGATGGTGACGCTTCAGGAAGAGGGCAGGCACAAAAATCGCTCGTGCCCTCCTGCTCCTGATAGAAGGAAAAGTCTCAAGGAGATGCCGGAAATTGTTTAAGCCAATTCGGCCTCAATTTATTATAGATAAATCATGACCCGGGACAAATTTAGGACATTTCATTATTCCTGAATTTTTGACTTGCCTCACAGAGTTTTCAGATGTTGAATACCGTGAGGCAAATGGCAAACAACCCACAGCAATGAGGGTTCAGCGCCAGCTGATTCCTCTACATTATATGATGGATGAGCCACTGGAGCAGGTAATTAAAGCTGGCAGACACCCAGCCTCCTTGGTCGGGCTTCCCATTTCCCAGGACTCCTGTCTGCTGGCTAGAAGGCCTCCTGGGTTACGATGTCAGCAGGAGGTCCAACCGCAGCTCTCTGGGGCCAGGGCTGCACCCCCTTCCCGGCCTGCACCCCCCCTTCCCGGCCTGCACCCCCTCCCTTCCCGGCCTGCATCCCCCCCTTTCCA
>NW_008332089.1:1737803-1756157 GCF_000622305.1 Nannospalax galili
TGCACCCCACCCCTCGGCCTGCACCCCCTTCTCGGCCTGCACCCCCGGCCCCCTCCCGGGCTCTCACTTTCCCCCTAGGGTGGTCACCAGAGTGACATGCAGAATCGAGGCGGGGCAGCATCCATGAGAGCTGGCAAACCGTCTCTTCCTGTCTGGAAGTGTGTTAAACAGTATGTTCCTCTCTTAGTATCTGTCTCCCCTCTAGACCACAGGTCCAGGTGAGCTGGGATTGAGGCTGTGTTCTTTATCATGAAAGTCCCAGTGCACATGATCAAATGCACAGTAGGTGCTCAGTAAATACTTGCTGAAAGTGGGAATTAATCTGTGGAGCCCACTTTCCTTCCTGTAGCAGCAGCAAAGTGATCTAGGTGGCGGGCAAACCCTGCATGGCACTAAACGTGCTAAGGCAAGCACAGCTCAGCATAGACGTAGCAGGCCGTCTTCTTCAACAGTACACGTTTCTCAAAAAACTCAGATGCTTTGGAATGTTAACAATGATCCCTTGACATAATAGGATGCTGAGATTATGAAAGATGAGTTGTATTTTGTTGTGCTGTAGACCCTCAGTTCTATAAGGGAAGGCGGTTACCCTGAGGAAACTCTGCAACCTTCCTTCAGGCAGGGTGGGACTCCAGCCAAAGGCAGGGGCTGCAGGTTGGGGTCCAGTGCAGCCTCAGGGTGGACCAAGCTGAGGCTGACTGGTAGGAGGTGTCAGGGGAAAGGAGCAGTCAGGAATCCAGGAGTTCAGCAGGTTGAGGAATTGGCTGTGCTTTTAAGGACAGCAGAGTCACGCTGTCATTTGAACCACAGACTTCAGAATTCCATGCTTGGAGTGAAGACAAATGTCTACTGCTGAGGGATGTCAAATTACACACCAGGTCTGAGCCTTTTAAGGTAGGAAAGGACAGGCAGACACATCAGTTATTTATGGGATAGAAGTTAAAGGTTGGCGTCAAGGGTTTCAAGACACAGATGGAGAAGTATCAGGCCAAGGACAACTCCTGGCTTCTAACTTGGGGACCATGTTCATGGTGCTGTCAACTGACCTAGATGGGGCCTGATAGGGCTCTGTGGAGTGACAGGGGCTGTGGGTTATGATTTACATGGGGTATATCTAAGTTCTGCAGCTGCTAGTGTGGACCACCAGCAAGTGAAGGACAGAAACCACCAGCGTGAGGTGGTTGTATGAGCCAGGGACATGGCAGAATCAAGCTGAGCTGGCCAACTCCAGATTCACTCAGATCCTGTCTCAAAATTAAGATGGAGGACTGACTAAGGAATGACACCTAATGTGGACCTCTGACTTCCACATGTGCCTGTGCATAGATGTGCACCTGCACGTACAGGTGAGCATGTGTATACACACACACACACACACACACACACACAGGACGCCCTGTGGGAATGCCTCCTGAACTTGGCCACAAAGACAGCAGGAAAAAGGCACATCCTTTAGAAGTGTCCTGAGGAAGGCGGAGGCAGCAGAGGGAGGAGTGACAGAGGGAGGTGCAGGAGACACTGAGGCCATGGTGACAGCAATGAGGACTTGGAAGGGGCAGAGACAGTCAATTGTAGATGTTGTGCTGACTGATGATGGACCATTGAGGCTCTGGGCAGTGAAGAGATAGTCAATTGTAGATGTTGTGTTGACTGATGATGGACCATTGAGGCGCTGGGCGGTTAAGAGACAGTCAATTGTAGATGTTGTGTTGACTGATGATGGACCATTGAGGCGCTGGGCAGTTAAGAGACAGTCAATTGTAGATGTTGTGCTGACTGATGATGGACCATTGAGGTGCTGGGCAGTTAAGAACAGGTACCAGCTCTTCTTTCCAAAAGTGGCATTTTTAGAACAGTTATAATACTCCACCCAGACTGCAGGATATCATTTGGTAAGGAACGGACCTTTGGGAGTAAAACACGTTGAAAGGAGAATTAAAAAAAAAAAAGCTAGTCTGGGTGATTTGTTGTACTTTTGTAAATGAAAGTGATAACATGACAAAAATTAAGATCACAGAGAAGGGAGCTAGGAAGAAGGGCTGAGAGGGAAACATGTCGCTGGACTCCGGCGAACACTGAGCGTCCACTGCTCCCGCCATGGGCTCCTTTACACTGACTTGCAACAGAAAACATTAGAAGAAAGTACACTGTGTCCTCGTTTGCCTCTTCAACGACAAGTAGAAGTCTCATTGAGGGGGTATTTACACATTCGCTTTTATTTTCTTTCTGTTACTTCTGGGAGGGGGTAAAGTTGCGGGGAGCATTCAAGAGCAATTCCAAGTTTGTTCTTGTTAATCATTGGTTCACAACACCAGAGGTCACAGGATTACCCCCTATAGCTGACAAGGTGACCCTTACGTTCACATAAGACTTTCACATTCATAAGTCAGTTGTGCTAATTATCAGAACTGTTTAATTAAATTTGTAACAGCTGGCCTGCTCTTGGCTGTCAGGCGGACGGTCCCACCATTTCCCAACTGGTTGAGACTGGAAGAAGTGAGTTTTCTTTATACTGTTGTTCTGATAGTGTAAACAAAGGGCAGGGGGCCAACTAGTGACTATTTCTCATAATCAGGGTCCCCTCAAGAGCCCTACTTTGGCCAATTTGGAGACCCTTTGTGAAGCTGCCTGACGTGCTGTGGTCCTCACTGGTAGCAGCTGAGGAAGCCAAGGGCTTTATGTTCTAGTGGCCTCTTTGAGCATGTGGGTGAGTGTTTATAGCAAAGGGGGGAAATTAAGGGATGAAGGGCAGGCACATAGCTTTCAGCCTCTGCCACAGCTCTTACACAAATGTATAGATAAGGGAACTGACAGCAAACCCAAAACCTGTGTGCAAAAACTGGCACAGAGTGGTGTGCAAATTCCCTCAAGGTCTCCAAGTTCACATGAAAGGACCAACTGCTGACCTATGAGCCCATGAAGCAGGGGCCATGTACAGGAGCAGCAGGAAGAGCAGCCACCCCTGGCCTGAGGGCAGGAGCATCACCAACATGTGCTGGAGAGCAAAATGGGTGCAGGGAGCTAGGAGACGTTGTGCACGCACAGTTTATGGGGGGCAAGAGGGCAAGATATGGTCTGAAAGGGCTCTTGAACTAAAGTTCTCCACTTCCTGTCCAGCACAAATCTCTCCACTGGGGATAGCCTGTGGAAAGAGAAGCCAGATTGAACTTGGCAGGAGCACAGAGGGAAAGATCACCCAGTAGAAGGGTAGACAGACGGGAGAAGACAGAGGGCAGGAGACCACAGAGTCATTTTTCAAAAACATGATAGAGGCAACGGAAGAGGCGACTCTAGAGAGGGGAAGCTAGGAAGCCATCTTGTCTAATCCTTCTCCTCTCAGCGCTGGGGGAGGCAGTAGCAGGTTGTTACTGATCATTTTCAAGACTGTCAAAAGAAGAGACTAAGGCTCAAGACGATCTGTGTGCTGATGATAAAAGTGGGCCCATGGAGAAGAAACCCTGTGCTAATGGTTCAAAACAAGGAGAGATTTAAAAATATACCAAGGCTGGAACTCACAAAAAATTACAATAAAAAGAAGGGGAAAAGAATAAATCAATAAAAGGGAAAGAAAAGAACTGCAGTCTAGATTGGAAGACACCCAGGAAAGAATTATCATGAGACAATTTGTTATATGGAAAACAAGAAATGCAACAGTAAATTCAATTAGCCAAAATTAAGAGGGCTATAAAAAGAATTTTAGCCAAAGTAACAAAGATAGGCAAAATAGATTCAACATGTATAAATCCCTAAGTTAACAGAGAAACCACAAACATTACAGCCCAAGAACACATTCCTGAAAAAGGAGACACTCAAAGCTGGGAAAATTATATTCTCAGAAATCTAATATAGAACAAATAAACATTAGCTATATTTTAATGAAGTTACTGGATCTTTGCTAAAAATAAAATCCAGGCAGAATTACCAATTTATTTATAAAGATTGTCATCAGACTTTTTGATAATATTTTCTAAGAAGAGAGGAAACTAAGAAACGATTTGAGCCACAGATTTTATACCCAGCCATAATAACTTCCCAAAATACAGCTTCAGGCTCTTAAGGAATAAGTTAGCAAGTTTGAGAGTAGCAATCTCATGTACAATTCTTAAGGACTCTATTAAGAGTGAGTCACACAAGCAGAGTGACTGGAAAGGTGTGCACCAGGATTGATGGTGAAGCCCAGCTCTAAAGCTCCACAGACCTGCTTCTAGAGATGACTGGACTAAGCAGGTGCCGGGTATGGGAAATCACGGAGAACTGAACGAGCGCACCCCTCATGCACAAAACAGACTGTCGTGTAAAAAACTAGAGGCACACAGAGGTTTGCTTATTAAGATTTAATTCTAATTATGTGTTTGTGTGTCTTTGCACAGGACTGTCAGTTCCCATGGAGGCCAGAGGCATCCGCTTACCCTGGAGCTGGAATTACAGGTCATTGTGAGATGCCTGATGCGGGTGCTAGGAACTGAATTTGGGCCCTCTGGAAGAGCAGCATGAACTGCCGAACCATATCTCTGGCCCCACATACTGATTTTTTTTTTAATAATTTAAGCATATTGCTAGCTGTGGTACCCACAAACAGATTTTAAAGGCAGATGTCATTAAGTAAACAATAAATAAATTCTTAACAATAAGGTGCTTGTTAGTTAACATGAAAAAACAGGACAGAGTGCAAGAATGGTTAGTCATTTTGACACCATCAGATCGCCCCTCAATTGTGTGCCACCCTTTGCTTCAACAACCATTTCTTACATTCTTTCTGTATCTGTCTGTTTTAATCAGAGCTCCATCAACACCGACAGCAACTACCCTGATAAAAAGCTTATTTTGAAAAGATTTTATATTTGCCTACATTAGATTTTTAGCTCGAGCAAAACAGAGTCAAGATATGCTTTATGTATGAGACAAATAGTGAAACATTGACATCTTAACAGCAAAAAAATACAGAAGGTTACAAAGAAGATCTTTAATGTTTTGGTGACTGTTGCAAGACAACAGCACAAGGACCCACATTATGATCAACCCTTAGAATCTGTGGACTTTGTCAATGATTGATGTTGCTTAGTAACTTTATTTGTGCACAAATATGAGCATGGTGAAAATTTAATTATAAGCTCTGCTCCCAGAATTTGGTTTTCTATAGAGCTGTAATAGATATGTTGCCCTAGACCACATCCATTATTATACATAAATTTTACATGCATAATTATGTCCAGAATAGCTTAATCTTAGCTTGTGATTAGTTTATATTTATATAAATTATTTGTCTTACTTTACAGTTGATTCAATTAATGGGCTTGATAAAGTTAAGCCAGGGGAAAATTAAGTGGAAGTGACCAAAGGGAAGATGAGGCTCAGTCTGAGTGGTATTTTAGATGATAACAAATTTAATATATTTGAGGATCAAGTATATTTTCTGATTCTAGTTTTATATAAGGTAATACATTATATATGAAATACATTTTGACCTCATCTCAAGGACTTTATGAAACACTATCCCAATATTTGAGCTTAGTCGGTAAGAAAAGACATACATAAACAGATCTGAAATGAATTTACTTTACCCAATGTATATAAAGATACTAGAATCTACAATCATCTGGCATTTCAATATATTTGAACTCCTAAATTTTACATTTGTTGAAGTCAAACTGAATCACATTTTGACCTCATCTCAAGGACTTTATGAAACACTATCCCAATATTTGAGCTTAGTCGGTAAGAAAAGACATACATAAACAGATCTGAAATGAATTTACTTTACCCAATGTATATAAAGATACTAGAATCTACAATCATCTGGCATTTCAATATATTTGAACTCCTAAATTTTACATTTGTTGAAGTCAAACTGAATCCCTGGTGTACAGTGTTCAAAGAAAAACCAACAGTGATATTCTTGCTTTCTGTGGAGGGTGGAGATGTTCTAACCCTCACCTCTTCTGTGCCAGGCACATCTAAAAGCCTATCAGTTTCTTGAGATGGTGTATTCAATCTAGACCTCGGATTCATCTTTGCAACCACTACTAACTAATAGAAAGCAAATCAAAAGGTGTTTTTCAAGGATTATGTAAAACTGATATTACAAAAACACTTGTAGTCCCATACACAGGTCTGTTGTGAAGGAGAGGAATCTGGCTCAGCTTGAGGGACTGAGGAGTCATTATCTTTGAGTTTTTATTAGCATATATTCATTGTACGAAGTGACTGATTGATTTATACGTACTTGGAGTTGAATCTAGGGTCTCACATGCTGAGCAAACTACATTTGCAGCCTAAATGATGAGTTCTATAATGCCATTTTAATTCAAGTTTATGGTGGATTTCAATCATATTTTCCCATTACCCTTGTCCTCTCACCCCAGTTCCCTCCCTCCTCCCCTCCCTTCCTCCCTCCCTCCCTCCCTTTCCCTTCCTCTTTCATGTTATAATAGACATATGATCTCTCTCTCTTTCGATATCATGTCATCATATATATTGCAGTATTTGTCTCTCTGGTTCTGACTTCTCAATGATTTCTTAGCAATGTTTCTCTAATAAGAGAACCAGATAAGTGTCATTTTCCCAGGGTCAGCCCTTTCCCCCCATAGGGACCTCTCACCCCCCAGTAGGGACCTCTCCTCCTCCTGGCCCCAGTTCACATGTTTATCATACTGGGGACTGAAGTGTATGTAGCCCATCTCTCTTCAAAGACGTTTTTAAAATGCTAGCTCAGGGAGAAGCTCAGTAACAGTGCCCAATTTGAGAGAAACTGGCGACAAGAGCTCGGTGTTTAGAAAGAACCTGGAGAGTTTGGGTCCCTTGAGATGGGTGCTGGCCTGAGGCAGGGGCTGTGGCTGCCTCCCTGGGCACCTAGTCTCTCCAGACCTTCGTAACTACCACCTAACACTTGTAATCAAGGTATGTTTGCCATTCATATTGTACTTATTTAAATAGGGAGGGAAAGAAACACAAAAGATTTAATAGGCCATGCCCTGTCTCTCTGCTGTACTCCAACCCAGTACATGTTTATAAAATATTATTAAGATTTAAATTAATCAATTTTAATTAATTTAATTATTAATAATGTGATTGTTAATCTTTTAAATACATTAAAGATAATACTTTTAAATTAGTGCCTATAGATTTTCTATACTGGAAGATGATTCAGCTTTTCTGTGACATAACTCTTCATATTAGGAAGACATTGAGAGAATGCTGGCTTACTCTACAATGTGAAGCTCTTACAGGATGTTATGTGAGGAATGAGAACTTAAGCCAATACTGTGTTACATTGTGTGTAAGATAAAAGATAATCGTGCAATCTCTTTTTCACAAGATTAGGCTTTTATGGGAGGCTATAAATAAAAAATACAGATAAGTTTAGCATCATATTCAGTGCAGTAATTTGAAGTAGCTTATTTAAAATGACTATTAAATACGAGTGTAATGTTTCCCTCAAATTTTTTTTTTCTTTAATTATGAGGCCAGGCGTGGTGGCACACACCTTCAATCCAGCACTTGGGAGGCAGAGGATCTCTGTGAAATCAAGTCCAGCCTGATCTACATAGTGAGTTCTAGGCCAGCTGGGGCTACAGAGAGGCCCTGTCTCCAAAAAAATTTTGAGGAAGATGGCTTCCCTATGGCATACAAATCTAACCATGATGGACCGACAGTGAAAATGATTCCTGTAAGAGCTTCTTTTCTTGTCTGTTTGTTCTGAGACAGGGTCTCACTATGTAATTCTGGATGACCTGGAACTATAGACCAGGCTGGCCTTGAACTTACAGAGATTCACCTGCCCATGCCTCCTGAGTGATGGGATTGAAGACATGGTCCACCACTTATCAGGTTTTCCACTATTATATTAGTTTAATTTAAACTCAGATCCAAGATTTGATTCAGAGAAGCCAAGAACAAAAATTAATTCTAAAGCGATCCTATGTGTCAATTCCATTAGAAAAATTTTGTGTTATCTTTGATGAATATTTTGATTTTATTTTCTTTGCAATTGTTTTCAAGTGAGTACTTAAGGTAGTTAAGTAGTTCTTGATTTCAATACTTTTCAATGGTGAAGAGTGTAACACGAAGGATGTTGACCCCAATGAGGCACTGATTGCATTAGAATACACACCCATGCCTTTCTTCCTGAGCCAGACATTTAGGTCAGAACAGTTCCTAGAGATCTAAGCTCCCTCCAGTGCACGATGTGAGTGGGTCTCAGAAGTACTTGCAAAGCATGACCACGGTAAGTCTATCCGAAGGTAGCTTCTGGAAGGAAAGACAGCGTCTGCGTCTCCTCTAAGGTCAACAGGAACACACGCAGTTGCTGTGTTTATAAGCCTTATGCATTACCATGACTGCAACACACATGTTATTTTGCAGGCCAGGCTAAAAATGTATGTCACTTCCAGTGACAGTAGACTTTTTTACACGCTACTGTTACTGTGCTTGCTTATGTGAACAGCTACCAAAGAAATGTAACTAACTCTAAAACGACTGACCAAGTTTTCACCTAAGGTAGCATTACCCAAAAGAAGTCTCACTATGACAGAGAGGAAACCACAGATTAAATTAAATTTCTCATAGCCAAAGTAAAGAGCAAAAAGAAGCAGGAGAAGCTATTTTCATGTCAACATGCCAACAATATACACCGTTAATAACATGGTTTAGAGTTTTCCCTGTGAAGTCTTCAAAACCTGCTGTGTGGTTTATAATCAGAACCAACCATGTTTCACTGCTCATTAGACATGTGTGAATACCGGGCACTAGGCTGGAAGGTTTAAACAGAGCTGCATGCTTTGACCAGTAGCTGAGCCCATGCTGTATAGACAGAACTATGCTCTGTATCTGAAACCACATAAGAGATGCTGCACCTCGGTGCTTTGTCTTCTGCTAGGGTGGTTGCATGACGAGAGAAGGCGAGTTAGAACATTCAGTCCTTTCTGAACACATTGTGGGATGCGAAGTTCTACAGCATAACATCAAGCCGGCAAATGCATGCCTGTTGGGGTCTGTGCAGCCCCTCGAGCTGGGTTGGGCTCAGCCAGTCAGACAGGGGACAGTGGGACTGTCCCTTCCTACAGCAGCCCTGCTATGAAACAATTCTCAGCAGTGGTCTAGAATAATATACACACTGACGGGAAACTGGCGGCAATTTCAACAGCGAGTCTCCTACTTTCTTGTTAGCCGTCTCCCTCGTGCTCCTCTCGTGTGCTGATCTTGGAGACACGGGCCATTTTCCACAATTATAGGCACAATGTCTCAGCTCCCCTGACAGGAAAAGGCACACCTTACTTTCCTAGCTTTGCAAATAGATTCGAGTTCCACTTCCCGAGTCAATCTGAAATATGACAGAAACAAATGTATTCATAACTTTGCTCTGACTATGGGAAAGACACATCGAAAACATTTTCTCTTGGATCTTTGGTCTGAGACAGAAGGCACCCAAAATATTAAGACAGTAAATCTTAATAAAAAATCCAAGTTTTCTCCTTCTCCCCATGCAACTGCCATCTGTTTGTGGGTGTCAGGGTGGAACTCTTATCCTCTGCTCCTACTGTTTCCTTCCATGTAACGAGCTCTCATTTATTGTGGTACCCTGGCCCTTTATTGCTTGGCCTCAGAAGCTGTGGAGTGATTGGTTCTAGGGTGAGGTTGGGAAGGTTTAGCTACATATCTATGGAAACACTGCCCATGAAGCATGACCTTTTCCTAAATCATGGGCACATTCACATCACGGGCCACAGGGCACCTAGTTAGTGAGAGTGTGAGGCCCAAAGCTGAAGGTGTGTTGGTCAGTAGAGGGACTCAGGCATCAGGAACAACTTCATAGTGAGCCTTCCACCAAGGGGGGCACTGTCAGCTCCTGGAACCCTGAGTGAATTGAATCTTGAACATTCAAAGAGGGGAAATGGCTTTAATGTTAATGTAAATAACTACACAAACTCTGCTTATCTTTCTCTCTCTAGGGGATTATGAGGGCCAGGGCAGCTAGGATAAGTAGGGGTGGGGTGGCAGTTGGAGGGACTGAAAGTATTTCCATTTCAGGGAATGTGTGTGTGTAAATATGTACTTGTGTTCCTGTGTGTGAGTGCACACGCAAGTGTATGCTTTTGGGTGTGGAGGCCAGAAGTCCAACTTGGTTGTCATTCCTTGGATGCCTTCTACCTTGTTTTAGTGAGATGGGTCTCCTGCTGGTCTGGAGCTCGTACCTTCAGCTGGGCTGCTGTCTCAGCTTCTTTTCCTGTTGCTGTGATTAGATCTCATGACAGAAGCAGCTTAAGGGAGGAAGGGTTTACTTTGACTCACAGTTTAAGGCCACAGTCATCATGGAGGGCAGTCACAGCAGATGGAGCTGATCACTTTGCAGCCACAGTCAGCAACAGCAAGGGACGGATGCTGCTCGGCTCACTTCCTCATTTTACACAGTCAAGAATCCCACCCAGGAAACAGTCCTGCCCATAGTTAAGCCGGGTCTTCCCATGTCAGTTAACCTACTCAAGATAATAGTTCATAAGCGTGCCCAGCGTGATCTGCAGGTTGTTCTAATTCCTGTCAAGTTGACAATGGACAGTCACGATCCCAGCTGGCTGGCCAGGGGTGGATCAGTGGTCTCTACGGATTGAACTCAGGGGTTCTTTCATTTGCACAACAAGCACTTTACCAACTGAGCCGTCGCCCAGTCCCCTATTTCTGCATCTTTACAAAGTCAGCTGCTGTTTCTGAGTTAGACAGCTGACCTGATTGGACACCCAGGCTTACATTCAGTTGGGCGGGGCCATCAGGAGTTTTGTAATTATAAGGATGTTTAACATTTGTAAGCAATGTCTGAACTGTCTGGAAGGACTGTGCACAGAACAGACGGCCGATCTTCCCAGGCAGTAGCCACAGCACACCCCACCACAGGCTACCCAACAGGAGGAGACTGGGGACTGGCAGGAGGTGGGTCTTCTCTGTTCTGGATACTTCCTGCAGCTGGTGAGAAGCACAGCATCCCAGCTCTCTTCCCCTCACTCCTTCAGGGGAGAAGCCAAAGCTGGTGCAGGCCAGCCCCAGCCACACCTTGGTCAGGTTGCTCTGTGAGTCCCCACATGCTCCCTGGGTAGTGCCAGCCTCATTGGGCTCACAGGGAATCACAGGCCAGGGTGAGCAACTGTTGAACGGCCTAGGCTCTGCTCCGGATATGTAGTGGCTGACTGCAAAAAGGGCTGATCTGGCCTGCCTTGCCCTGAGCTGCCTTCACTCTGGCTACTCCCAAACACCCGTGACTCCAGTCCATTTTGTCCTGCAGCAGCCGATGCCCCCACCCCCGCCCCCACCCCACATAGGCTATGTGACTCAGTCAAGTCATTGCACATTCTTTTCCCCTCTAGTTGGAATGTCAACTCAGGGAGAAAATTCCCAACATTCATATCATTTGCTCATAAGTACCTACTCATTTTAAGTACTGTTTAGCAAATGAACCCACAATTTGAAGAGGGTAAAAGGGCATTAGTTATTAAGTTCCCGGAGACCCAAACTTTGAATGTAAAATACATGAAATTCCAAGTTTCAGCTATGGCTAGGGGTGTGGCTCAGTGGGAGAGCAAGTGCCTAGCATGGTAGATGCCTGGATTTGAGCTCCAGCATGAGGAAGAGGAGGAAGAGGAAGAAGAAGAGGAGGGCCTGTGAACGGACTGAGGGGGTAAAAGTGCTTTCTGCCAAATCTCATGATTGGAATTCAATCTCTGGGATCCTCATGGTGGAAGGAAACAACCAAGTCCTGCAAGCCCTCCTCTGACCTCCACACAGACACAGTGGTATGTGTGTGTGTGTGCTTACACACACACACACACACACACACACACACACACACACACAGAATATTTGTAAATTTGTTTCAGGGGGAAGGACAGAGTAAGAGGAGGGAAGAATATTACAAGCAGACCATGACTGCTTCTCGAAATAAATGTAATGATACTATATGTTATGGCTATGAAAAGAAGACACTCGATTCGGCTGGTCAGGAGGCGGGGTGGGTAAGGACTGGGCTGGCAGATGAGCAGGGTGGGATGTGGCCAGGGAGAGTGACATAGTAGAATCTTCAGCTTTCCTGTCTCAGTGCTCCTAGAGCTTCTGAGAGAGCGAGGTGATGTGATACGAAAACTCAAAAAAGATGCAAGCTGGCTTCAAAAAACGCTTGATAACTCAGTAAACATACAGTGTGTTGTTAAAGAACAGTTGGCTGTTATCTACTGTAGCAGAATAGGTTTGAGGGTGTCAAAGGCATTATTCTCTAGTCCTTTGGTTTTCAAATTCAGTTCATCCCTGCCTCACACCACGCTGCTAAGGGAATTGATATATTTCTTTTTTTTTTTTTTTTTTGTTTTTTTTTTTTTTTTTTTTTTTTTTTTTTCCTTTCCATTATCCTGGTTCCTGTAGTTATGTCTGGATACATACTTATTTATCAGAGTCTGGTTCTAGGATCCACATATGAGGGACAACATGTGTTCTCTTTTTTTTTTTTTTATGAGATGAAATGCTATTGGGACCTTAGATTTTCAAAATTACTCTGAATCAGAAACATCCACCAGATCACAGAATTGTGTATGAATGCTCATGGCTTTTGAATCTGAAAATTTGGAGCTATTTCCACAAGACCAAGTATGTGGGCGCTCACATTTACCTCATCTACAAACACATACATTCATGAGGCGCCAAACACCCAGCTTTACTTACACATTTACTTAGAGTCCATGCCACTGAAAACAGGAGTAAGTATTACCCTAGTCACTCAACTAAACTTATCTCTTCTTTGTTAAACAACCATTCTCCATAAATTAAAAAAAATCACATAAACCTTGCAAAATTGAAATTTCACACCAACAAAGCTCTCAGTTTTTCAGCATCTTTTTAAGTGTCAGTTTAGAATTCCATTGCCCACTTGAGATGTGCAAGGCTTCGCACAGCTTCCAGAGGTGTAAACACCACCGGCCCTGCTGCCTAATGACCGCCGGGATGTGCCGCTGCACCCCTAATTAGCTCATCCCTCATCAGCCGACAGAGGCTAGCTACGCTAATAATTTCCATAACTTGGATTGTCAGAGAAATCATGCTTACATTAAAACTTCTGGAGAGGAGCCATGGAGGAAGAGAAACAGTATCTTCCCAAAGACCACAGGCAGAAAGCTGAGTGACTTTTGAGTGGTATTGTCTTTATTTTCACTGAGCTCATTAAATGTCATGAGTGATGTTAATGTTGTATTGAATTTGAGATTCTAATAGGATAAATGGCACTTCTAGAGAGCTCTATATTTTAAAGGTGAGTTTCCTTTAACATGAAATATTTCATTTTACAGAAGAATGTGTAAAATCTTCAGCTTCCTGTACAATACAGACTTTTCCATTTCTTAGACTTTATTCCAACACCTGCCAGTGATTCCATGCTTATGGTGATGTAACACTAAACACCTCAATGAGTGAAATGCTCTACAAATGAATTAGCTCCAGTAGGATGGGAAGATCTAGGTCAATGACTTGGATTTTCCCTGTTCTCCAGGCTTTGTCACATGCACCAGTTTATTGGTCCACATGCTTTAAAATTTATGGAATGAAATACCATATGCTCTCTAATAGTTACTTGGAACTTAAAGGATCTCAGGAATCAAACTGACCAACAGATGAGAAACCAGCCTGGCAAAGCACTTGGTTCAAAGTGAACAGCAAGCTGGTGAGGGCTGAAGTAGACCTCAGGTCCACTCCAGGAGGCCACAGGCTTTACCTGCTGTCATAGAAGATGACAATATTTATCCTCAGACACAGCATGTGAGCATTCTGTGTAGTGGGTTAGAGGCTTTTCTTGGTGTTCCTCAACCCAGTCATTCCCCAGGGTCAGAGTCTGAGGGTCTCCATGAAGGAGAGAGACACATGGTCCATGAAACTGGGAGATGATGAGCCACTGCCTCAGCTGTCACAGATGCAGCTGGTCAGGGTCTTTGAGAGAATTAGGGAATCAATCTCTAAATCTCTCTCTCAGTCTCTCTCTCTCTCTCTCAGACAGGTTTCACTCTAAGTTGGGTTGGCTGGAACTCACTGTGAAGCGCAGGCTGTTCTTAAGGTCATAACAATCCTCTTGCTTCAGCCTCTCCAGTGCTGGGACTGCAGGTGTGAGTCATTGTACCTAGATCTTTAGGGAGTCTTTAGATGAGGCTTGATGAGATAGCTGTAGCCAAACTTGCTTAGACTTGAAATCAGCTATCCCTTATCCACCTGTTGGGCTGTGCGCCTCTCAAAGGGGGTGAGACAGATTTACTCATGAGATGCTCTGGTACAGATGGGCCTCTCTAACATCATTCTAGAAGTCAAAGAATCCATAGAACTAATGTGGACCATCAAGAGCCTACATGGATCTGAGTATGTGCCAAATTTAGGAGTTTTAAAGTCGATTAGCTATGATTTTGTGGCAGCAATTTTGTTATTATTCTGGTTTTTATTTCTGAGGTGATTGTATCTAGAAAACACATGAGTGTGTCTGACTGAAGTCCATGTGGAAAGCTGCCTGTGAGGCAATGGGTACTACTGTTGTGATTAGTGAATATGGGAGAGCTTATGTGTGAGAGGGAGGGAGGATGAGTGTGTGTGTGAGAGCACATGTGTGTGAAAGAGAGGATGTGAGCATGTGTGTGAGTGTGACAGAGAGAATGAGTGTGCAAGCATGAATGTATGACAATGTGTGTGTGTGTGAAAAACAGAAATGAGTGTGTGTTTTGAGGGTAAACTATGAAAAGACTTGGGATCTAAGTGGATGCAGTGACCCCGAGGGAGCCTTTATTCTCTGATGTGCCCCTGGAGGTTGTAAGTCTAGAAAAGCAGCAATATGAAGACTATTCCAAGCTGTGTCTGGACAAATCAGACACCTGAGGATTGGAAGCTTCAAGAGAGGGGACTTAAAATGACAGCGAGGTGGCGGCAGGAGTCCCAGCGGAGGTGGGGCAGCCAACTGGGGGGCACTGTGTCATGACTTGGAGCCCAAATGCCCAGCTGTCCAGTGAGACAGGCACTCTTCTGGGAGTGTCCTCAGGGAAGTCTACTGTGATCTAGACCTCAGAGAGTCTCAATCTTGGTCAAGATGGGAAAAGAGGAATGCCCCAATAACCGAAATAGATGAAATAGGTAAAAATGTGCTTCTCAAGACACCAGACCTTAGACAGTGGTCCCCTATAGATGGGAAACTCGAGATCAGGTGTGTAATTGCCCCAGCTGACTGACTGGAGAACGTATATAGTAGGAGGAACAGCAGGAGGACACAGGAAGAGTCCAGAGATCTCCCTAAGTGGAAAAGACAGCAAGAGGATCAGGGAGCCCAAGGCAGCTAGAGCTCCAGGGTGGAGCCCTGAGAAGGAGAGCACTGCAGCAGCTCTTCCTGGAGACTCTTGCTGAGTGCTGTCTGGTCTATGTGCCAAGTCTAGAAAAAAAAAAACAAAACATCTGGGCGTCTCAGGGAACACAGGCCAGGGAGTACCCAAGGAGGGCCAGTGCCTAATACCATTGGCTCAGTAGAAATCTGGCAAAACACAGCTTACCCTTAGGCATGGTAGTCAGTAGGATTTGCCTCAAGGTGGTAAAAATAGCCCTCAATGAAATGCTGCCTTAGGACTATTTGAACTATTTCTAATAACTGGACTGTGTCCTAGAACAAAGTTAGGTTAAAGTTAAATCCAAAATTATCTACTACCAAACAAATTAAAACTACAGCGTCTTGGCATAACTCTTGTGCAAAAAGTTAGAAGCGAAGACTCATGATGGAGAGAGAAATTAGTTGATTAGGACTGACTCAGAAATGACACAGATGGCAGGACATGAATGCAGCCATTCTAACAGTGTTATGTTCAAGAAGCCAGAGGAAAGCCTGGACGTGTTAAGCAGACACAGACAGGTGTTTATAAAATCCCAAACGAATGAACCAGAGAAGAAAACTAACTTTTCTGAGATTCAAAAGGTGTTGGAAGAAACTTTTAATGGTAAGTTAGACCTTTCAGAATAAAGGATAAAGTCTGAAGACGTAGCAACACAAAGCACTCAACCGGAAAAGAATCAAGACCCTGAACATTAGGGAACTAGGGAACAACTCCAAATACGTGTATAAGCAGAGCCCCCAGAGGGGCAGGAGAGGGAAGAAGAAGAAATAATAGCTGAAAATTCTCCAATTTGATGAAATCTATAAATATACAGATTCAAGAAACCCAACAAAACACGAATACAAGCAACAAAGAAAACCTTAGCATGGCTCATCACAGACTACTCAAGGCTTAAGAATGAAGAGACAGTCTTAGAAGTAGCCATGGCGATAAAGGGACAGAATGAGCTCAAGAAAGGGGGCTAGGAGGAGAAGGTGATTATTAAGGGGGAAATGGGAGATATTTTAACTGGGGAAGGAACAGAGAGGGCTATACAAGGGGGCAGAGGAGAGATGAATAATGCTTAAGTGGTATGAAAATCCAGAGGGAAATGTATTAGTTCCAAAGCCTACTGAAAAATACATAACTACTATCTAAATAATATATAGCTTATGGTTAGATAGCAAAAACACAGTGCCAGGTAGGGGAAACTTCCCTTCAATTTGGTGGTCAAGGTAGTCCAAGAGACTCCCAAAATAACACAGGCTACTGCCAAAGCCCTTGATTACCTCCCAGAACTTGGAAGGTAAGACCCTATTGCTGAAGACAAGATACACTTTGGACACAGGACTTGGAGCAATCAAGCAGGAACTGGTCTGAAAGCGTCCTCCCTAAAGATCAGCTCTCATGATATCGAAGATCCTATGCAAACTGCCAAGGGAGAAAATTAATCAGTGATTCCATCCAGCTGTAAAGTCTATGAACCACAATGACCAGCCCAGCAGACTGTCTCTACTGGTGCAGTAGTGGCACTTTCATAATGGGGGTAATCAACAGCTGTCTAATTGGACTTAAGGCCTGCTCAATGGTAGGGAACTCGTGTGGTACTGTAAATATAGCTTAATGCACACGGTTGGAGAGGTCATTGATCCTAGAAAAAACTCTACACTTATAATATCCCTAGACTAACATAATTTCTTATTGTATTCTAAATATGTATCCTTCCATTTACAGACAAGTGTACCTCTCACCACTCACCAAAGAAGCTTCTTTTTGCAACACATGGAAACGATTACAAAGTTCCACAACTGGCCAAATGCAGAGAATGTCTATGAGATGCTCAGTCCTAACTGACACATCTACAATTCAACCTCTACACCTAGGCTCAGAGAATCCAGTGGAACAGGGGAAGAAAGAGTATTAACACATCTGACTAGGAAAGCTTCCTTATGCAACAAATGGTGATTAACCTAGAAAGTCACAACTGACCAAAGTGCAGATAATAAGAGACTACAGAGTGCTTATCACTGAATAGGACACCTATACCAACCTCTGCCATCCAAGACTCAGGGACTGTTGTGGAAGAGGGGGTGGAAAGGCTGTAAGAGCCAGAGGTCGTTGATGATCACAAGGAAACAGAGTTTTCCAGAAAGCTGAGAAGTTATTTATATAAACTCATTGCAATGGTAACAGCATGCACAAGACTCAGACAAGTTCAAGCCAGACAAAAACATAGAAGTTGATAAGAAGGCTCAACTATAAGCTGAGGAACTACTGGCAACCAGTAACTACTGAGAAAGGGAGAGTTGGTTGTCGTTAAGGGTGTGAGGCTAGGTAGGTTAACCAGTCTCCAGTAGATGGATGTGCACTGAAGGGCATTTGGGGACAAAAACTTGACTTGATAGGCTTTAATATACATGACAGAGTACCTGAAATCTGGCAGGGGGCTATTAAAGGTGTTCAGATAGGGGAGCGGATCTAACTATGATCAAAATATATTGTATGAATTTGCAAATATTCAATAAAAAAGAATAGGGATGAAGAGACGTCTTAGAAGTAGCCAAGAGGCAAAATTTTTATTTAATAAAAAGGAGACAAGTTTACCCACAAAAGTACTTCAAAAGTTATTATAAGATAAAGACAATTTTAGACATGCAAAAGAATTCATAAGCAGCAAAAGCTCACTTCAAGAAATACAAAGGGACTTCGTTCGAGTGGCAGGAAATGATGCAGAATGACAATGTGGGGCCGCACAGAAGAAGAAAGAACACCAAGGGGCAACCTTCTGGGCTTTTAAAAACACATTTCTCTTATTATGTCTCTAAAATGTAACTGATTGCTTAAAGCAAAAAACATCAACAATGTATTTTGAACCTTGGAAGCTTAGGAAGGAAGAAATGTGAAAATTTTGTAATAGTCACATACAATATGCAGGGTCATAATCTTTTTTGAAGTTCTAATGTGATAACTTACAAAATAAAAGGGAATCATAAAAATAATG
>NW_008332089.1:1756230-1759147 GCF_000622305.1 Nannospalax galili
GATTTACCAAGAATAAAGAATATAAGTTTATATCAATAGAGGGTCAATTTACCAAGACATATAGCAATGTTGAACATTTTTGCACCCAACAACAGAGCTTCAAAATACATTACAGCAAGAATTAAAACAATCCTTAACTACAAAGATCTCAATGACAGCGTCTCAACAACTATGAGAGTAAGTAGGCAAAAGAAATCCAAAAAGATCTAGAAGTGTCACACAATAAGAGGTTGACCAAACTGACACAGAACATGTCGCCCAGCAGCAGCAGCAGCAACTTCCATATCTTCAAAGCGCACACAGGACTTTTCTGAAAATGGAGCATATTCTCGTCCATAAAACAGTAGATAAAAACTGAGTCAAGTTACATGGGTGTGTTATTTGGCCACATGCACATAAATTGAAAATTAACAACAGGAAGATCAACAGAAAAAATTCACAAAAGTTTAGGAAATAAAAATCTATGTGTGTAATAACAATTCAGGAGAAAAACTTTGAGTATTCTGAGAGAAAAGCATATCAAATTTGTGAACTACAACACACACAGAAGTTAGAAATTTATAGCAATGAAGTCCCTGTCAGAATGAAGGAGGCCTGAAGCCAGTGCTCTCCAGTACAACTTAAAAAAGTCTGAAAGACGAGAAAATGCACCCATGGTCACAAAACAATGATACTCATCCAAGTGGAGGCTAATAAGATATGAGACAGACAAATGTCAGATTAAACGAATGAAGCCTAAACTTGTTCTTGGAGGAAATGGATATTTTAGATAAGCTTCGGGAGAGGGTCAGTACAAAATGGAAGGTACAAGCTATAACCTATGAACGAAGTGGTCATATCAGTGCAGACTCTGCCCAAAGTGTATGCCAGGAACAAACAAGGCAGTGCTTTCTGCCAGAAATACAGGAGTCCACATGCAGTGAATCTCTCTCTGGAAAGCACACAAGATATCAAACATACAGGGGAAGAAAGAGACAACCTGAATCTGTCATCTACCGAAATATTAACATACATTTTCTCATCTTATTTTCAAATAAAGCTGACATTAAAAAATTATGACAGAGTATATGGGCTCCAGTGGCCGGGGCAGGCTATGGGAGGGTGCCATTTGGGATGTGGGTATAGATGAATAAGATTGTTGAAATATTAACATACATTTTCTCATCTTATTTTCAAATAAAGATGACATTAAAAAATTATGACAGAGTATATGGGCTCCAGTGGCTGGGGCAGGCTATGGGAGGGTGCCATTTGGGATGTGGGTATAGATGAATAAGATTGTTTGGAATGTTCTGTATGAAACACATACAAAAAAAATCAACAAATTTTTTTAAAAAATGAAAAAAAAACCTTTTTTCTTTGTGGTTGTCTTATTTCGTATGTATGTATGTGGGTGTGCACAGTACTGCATGACGTGGAGATGAGAGGACGACTTGTGGGACTCAGTCCTCTCCTACTATGTGGGTTTCAGGGACTGAGTTCAGGTGTTAGACTTGGTGACAAGCAGCGCTGGCTCCAAAGCTGGCAATTTCAATACTATTTGAAAGAAAATGGGATGGGAAAGGTTAGTGGGTAAAGTGCTTGCTATGCAAGCACAAGGACCTTAGTTTGGTCACTGGAGCCCACATAGAGAAGTCAGGCATGGTAGTTGCACTTGTAATCCCAGCGTTGAAGAGGTGGAGACTGGTAGAGACAGGCTCACTGGCCAGAGCCTCCTTGGCAAATATCCATGGCAATGAGAGACCCTGTCTCAAAACTAAGGCAGAGCACTCCTTGGGAACAATGCCCAGGATTGTACATGACTTCCACATGCACACACAAACATACGTGTGCACACGCACACACAGAGCGAGAGAAATGGATATAAAAGTAGTTAAGACACTTGAGAAAGGTTTCACAGCAAATTGTAGATTTTGAATGCAGAGTTGATTCATACAAAGCTAAAGCTTTCATCTGCCTCAACTACCACTGCACATGAATGCACTAACGAACTTATTTTCATTAAGAAACAGCTTAAGCAGTAACTTACAGGATACAGGTGTAGGAAAGGATTTTCTAAATCAGACAGAAGTTGCTCAGGAATTAAGGTCAGCAATCAACAAGTGGGACCTCATTAAACTAAAAAGCTTCTGTACAGCAAAAGGAGCAATCAAAACAGTGAAGAAAATGAGAATGGGAAAAAATCTTCACCAGTGACACAGCTGACAGGGGTTTAACATCCAGAATATATAAAGAACTCAAAAATCAAAGAATTGAGAAACCAAATGACTCAATTAAAAGATGGCCTAAAAATCTAAACAGAGAGTTCTCAAAGGAAGAAATAAAGATGGGTAAGAAACATCTCAAAAAGTGTTCAAAATCGTAATTAGGGAAATGCAAATTAAAACCACCCTAAGGGATCACCTTACCCCAATCAGACTGGCTAGAATCAAGAGAACAAATGATACCAAATGCTGGTGATGATGTGGAGAAAGAGGGATGCTCATACACTGCTGGTGGGGCTGCAAACTTGTTCAACCCCTATGGGAAACAGTGTGGAGAACTCTTAAAAAACTAAAAATGAACCTACCATATGACCCGGTTATACCACTCCTTGGCATATACCCAAAGGACTCACCCTATTGTAGAAACACTTGTACAGCCATATTTATTGCTGCTTTTTTCACAATAGCTAAGAGATGGAAGCAACCTAAGTACCCCTCAACTGATGAGTGGTTAAGAAAAATGTGGTATATTTACACAATGGATTTCTATTGAGCAGTAAAGAAAGATGAAATAATGAAATTTGCAGGTAAATGGATGGATCTAGAAGCTGTTATACCAAGTGAAGTGACACAGACTCAGAAAAACAAAAGACATATGTTCTCCCTCATTTGTGGATCCTAGCACCAAATCCTTTTATATTCCATCTCTTAGC
>NW_008332089.1:1759700-1763757 GCF_000622305.1 Nannospalax galili
GCAAACCTCTTCAGAGGGTGGTGTGATAAGAATAGGCAGTAGAAATTGCCTAGGCAGTTAGGGTAAAAAGACCTCAAAGAAAAATAGCCAGTTTCTTTTTTGGCTAAAAGTCAAATTGTCCTTGGGCCTCGTAGTAACATACTCTGTTCCAAAGGCCAAAAATGTCAAAAGTATTTGGGAATTTGTATCTAATCCTTAAAAGATTTTAGGGTTACCTCTTCAGAGGGGGGATGTTGGAGGGGAGGGAGTAGACATGGATTTGGTCAAAACACCTTATATCCATGTATGAAATTCTCAATAAAGTTTTTGTAAAAAATAAACAATATAAGGGAAATAACTCACACAAAAAAAGAAATAGTTAAATTCCACAGAAATCATAAACTCAAACATATAAATGCATGTGCGCTAGAGTCATATACACTATGTCTTATGAAGAATGTACTTTATATACAAGGTTATGTACGTGCCTATTCATATTAGGCTTGTGCAATGGAAACTCTACAACTTTAACATATTTTCTTGTGCTGATCTGGGCAAGTAAAGAGTAACTGTGGCTTCAATTATGGTAAGAATTTTTATGTAAGTTATAATTCAGGATCAGTGAACTCTGGAACAGAATGATACAGTCATTATTTTTTTAAGCATGAGTTAACGACCCAGTTGGAATGATTAGTCAACTATTAGGACAGTTCACGTGGAAAGAGGAGGCATACTGCAGCCATGTGGACCTAATGTAAATCTTGCTTCCCTTTTTATTGGGGAAAATGACTTAAATTTTCCAAGCTTCAGTCATATCACCACAGACAGAGGGCTCAATGCCGCCCTATGTGGTGGCAGGCAGAGAGAAAACGGTGAGGGATGGTACCATCGTGACCCTGCCAGGGTTGGACTTCACTGTGTCTTTTGAAACTCATACTTGGTATTATGCAAAAATAATTTCTAGGGAGAAAACGGGTTTAGTAAAAATAATTGCACCTGAAAACAGAGACAGAAAAAGAACAGAGGTAGAGAAGACAGAGGTGGTCAGAGAAGACAGAGGTGGTCAGAGAAGACAGAGGTGGTCAGAGAAGAAAGAAGTGGTCAGGGAAGACAGAGGTGGTCAGAGAAGAAAGAGGTGGTCAGGGAAGACAGAGGTGGTCAGAGAAGACAGAGGTGGTCAGAGAAGACAGAGGTGGTCAGAGAAGACAGAGGTAGAGAAGACAGAGGCGGTCAGGGAAGACAGAGGTAGAGAAGACAGAGGTGGTCAGAGAAGACAGAGGGGGTCAGAGAAGACAGAGGTAGAGAAGACAGAGGCGGTCAGGGAAGACAGAGGTAGAGAAGACAGAGGTGGTCAGAGAAGACAGAGGGGGTCAGAGAAGACAGAGGTAGAGAAGACAGAGGCGGTCAGGGAAGACAGAGGTAGAGAAGACAGAGGTGGTCAGAGAAGACAGAGGGGGTCAGAGAAGACAGAGGTAGAGAAGACAGAGGCGGTCAGGGAAGACAGAGGTAGAGAAGACAGAGGTGGTCAGAGAAGACAGAGGGGGTCAGAGAAGACAGAGGTAGAGAAGACAGAGGCGGTCAGGGAAGACAGAGGTAGAGAAGACAGAGGTGGTCAGAGAAGACAGAGGGGGTCAGAGAAGACAGAGGTAGAGAAGACAGAGGCGGTCAGGGAAGACAGAGGTAGAGAAGACAGAGGTGGTCAGAGAAGACAGAGGGGGTCAGAGAAGACAGAGGTAGAGAAGACAGAGGCGGTCAGGGAAGACAGAGGTAGAGAAGACAGAGGTGGTCAGAGAAGACAGAGGGGGTCAGAGAAGACAGAGGTAGAGAAGACAGAGGCGGTCAGGGAAGACAGAGGTAGAGAAGACAGAGGTGGTCAGGGAAGAATGAGGATTGCGTTTGGTATATTTCCTTCCTTCTGGCTCTGAGTGCCTGGACTTTTCCAACGTTTTCAACCTCATGTGTCTGACTCGGTGCTTGTATCACAGACTCAATTTCCTGTTCCTCTCCTCATTCATCTTTGTAAATCAAAAGTGTGAAGTCAAGTGCATTCAGAATTACTCCCAGGAATCACCTCTTCTGCTCTTTCCCCACAGAACGCCTTATTTCTTATTTAATACTGTGAGGTGATTATTCACTTCCTCACAAAACTCTGCTCACTTTCATTTCTCTGGCAGCATGGGCTCAGCCAGGCCATCTGGGACCATACAAAATTTTCTCCAAAAAATAATAAACAAGATAATTAGTGCCAGTTGGCTTTAGACTACTGCAATGGTGTGAGTAGCAGCTGGTTGGAATGGAGAAAATCGGGGTGCACTGCCCCCTAGCAGGGAAGGTGCTGTGCCCAGAAAGACTTGCCCTGACAGGCAGGAAGGAGGTGCAGTGCTGAGGTCTTTCTAGCTTTTAAGAGAAGCCAGACACTTGGCCATGAGAATTTGCAAGTGGTAAGCATCTCATGAAATCTTTGCTCGGGCTTGTTAAACGCGTTTGAGAGGTGGATCCAGCCTTCCGGCCTCTCCGGTTTCTGTGAAACCTCTTGTGAAAGATTCAAGTTTGACTGTAGTCTGATGGTCATTACCAGGAATACCTACCTAGGTTGATTGGCCTGATTATAAGAAAATACTTTCATAGAAGATAACTGGAGGAAGGGAAAGAATCAAGTCGACATTTACAGTCTCTTTAGCACAGTAAAGTAATATTCTTTCTATTCGTCTATCAATAAGCAGAACTTGCCCCAACCGCTCAACCAATGTTTTCGTAAAATGTAAAGACATTTCTCTCATAGACTGACTGACTGATTCCTTTCATTCAAAGAATACATTTTGAGTGTTTTGGGATTAAGGAATTATGGCTTACAGAAAAGATAACCAAAGGGTTAGTTGCTACTGTTTAATAATTTCTGTCCATTTATCTTTTTATACCCAAAGAAAAGATTTTAAAATCATTGTTACTTGGTTCAAATAATTTGTCTTTATCTCTGTGTTTCTTTCACATGTTTATTCACGTGGCATTGGAAAGGCCTACGAAGGTCAGCTAGAAGGAAGGCTTTAATGATAACAGATGAGCTCTGACAGTCAATCAAGAATGTTTTTAGTGGAAAATCTTGCCAAGCAACAAACAGATGCTGTGTGGGGGCAGCAGTTGGACTGATTTCCACGTCTCCAAGCTTCTCCCCAACACACTTCTACATTTATTCCTCTGTTGTCAAGGAGTCAGGCCTCCAGTGTGTAATATAGATCAGGTGAGGTGACTTTTTAATTAAAAATTCTGAACATTCCTACATCCAGATAAACACAATATTTTGATGTCATTCTGAAAAATTTGTTATTCAGCTGGAGTAGATTCTGTATTAAAAGCTTGTGATATTTTTAATATTACAGCCAGGGTTATTCCATTTCATTTACATCTTACTGCAGTGATTAAAGCAGGTTGCCTAGCTCTCTTTAAGCACATTATTTTATGCATAATGGGGTAATTACATTAAATGAGTACACTATCGGTGGACTTCTTGGATGAGTGAATTTTCTTGGGCTAAACAAATGCCAAAGTGTATATTACACTGTTCTGTCTTGGCACATTAAGCCAGAATTTAATTATGTTGAGTAAAAAGTTATAACAGAATCTCACAGTGTAACTTTTCTATATTTTCTAATGTAAGTGAATGCTGTCCTGCTTAACCATCCAAACCCATAAACAAGATCACATAATTAAATTGAATTCTACCAAGAATCAGATCCAGTGAAGGCAATTTCCTGAAATAGTAACTGTGGTCTGTAAACAAGGGAAGAGGATCCTGGTCCCAGGAAAGCTGCTCCCAGGGTACAAGGGGGAGCGGGTTCTCCCAGCGGGCTCTCCACAGGGGCCTGGGCGTCCACGTGGTTGTGTTCTCGGTCTGGCCTCAAGGCTTTCAGATCAGGTCCTTCTGCTTTGTTTCTGGACTTTCACTCCCATCTTATTATTTTTTCCCCTACTTACCATCTTCCTGTGCTAGTTCTGTCTAGCAAGGTCTGGAAATATGTGAATATTGAGACTGTGACTAGACCAGAGGCGGAGGTGTGGTGGTGGTTGGGGGCAGGGGGCG
>NW_008332089.1:1763890-1787109 GCF_000622305.1 Nannospalax galili
GGGGCGGGCGCTGAATTCTGCAGCCCTGGTTCCCGGTGCAGCACCATACCCAGGCTCTTTAAGATCTACGATTATTCACCATTCTTCTTGTGGAGACCCATTTCCATCTTGTTCAGCTCCATCAGAGTTTTGGACAATGCCTAAAAGCAGTTCCTAGGCAGTGAGCACCCCTACGTATTCAAGAACCTTTTCCCACACCCTGTGGAAGACTCAGCAGTCCAGGGGTGCAAGGCACTTTTCCCAGCTGTGGGCTACACTGCCCTCGAGGCCAAGAAGGCACTCACTACCTTCCTGGAATGTGGTAGAAGTGGAAGTTTCAGAGAGATTTGCTGACTTCTGGCTCCTCAGGCTCCAGTTGCCCTGAGGTGGGGGACTCAGCTATGTTCCAGAAACTCAGTTCCTCAACCTGCTTCAGCATGCATCTGCTGGGATGATGGGTTAGTCATATTTCCCTCCCAAAGTAGCAGCTCTCCTGAACTGAGATTGTCCACAGGGCCTGAACTACTGATTGTATCCAAAGTATCTGACACAGAGCCTGGAGTACAGACGTGTCCACCAGAGTCCTGCCAAGTGGGGAATGAAAACTGCTTGGTGATAAGAAACCACAGCCACACAAGTGACCATTCCTGAGATCCCTATACCTGGCATGCACAGTCCTTGCAGCAGCCTGCAGTGTCCTCATGTCACAGTTAAAGAAAGTGAAGATGCACTTCAGGTCACACACACTGAGAAGGCCAGAGCCAAGTTTAAGAACAGGCTGACTCATCTTCGAAGGGTCCAAAGGTCACAGTGTAAGGACATTGTGGGCTTTTGCTCTCCTGGGCCCCTCTGGAGCATGTGGCATGGGGGGGCGGTCAAATGGAGCCTGTTCTCCACAGAGCCGAAGACTGGGCTCCACCATCAGCATCCTCAAAGGATGTTCTCTACACAAGGCTCAGCCTCTCACGGTAACAGAAAGAACAAAGAAGGGATAAGGACCCTCAAATCCCTCCCCAAGCAGGACCCCAGGGAGGACAGTCTACCCCAGCGACTTGGGCATGACCCATTGACCAGTGCAACCTGTCCCATTTAGAGGTTATAGACCAGGCCTGCAAAAGAACAATGAATCTAGCCAGGGTGGGCTTGACCGAAGTTATTTAGCTCACTGTGTCCTCAGATTTTTAACCCAAGATCTTTATTATTACACAAATCCGAGCAGAGTCCAGCTTAGGACTTACTTTTTTGCAGTCCATTAAAAGAAACTCAGACTTCGGAAGTTACAAGTACATCCCACTGCAGATTTCTACACAATGCTAAGCTGTAAGCTTACGGCTACTGTAGGCAATGGTGTTTATGTCTTATAATTAATGCTCCTAAGTAATATTTCACACCCCTATCTGCAGCTTCCAAATGAAAGATTTCCTATTAAAGAAAAATATCTAATCCCTAAAAGATTTTAGGGTTACCTCTTCAGAGGGAGGAATGTTAGAGTAGCAAAATGCCCCATTAAAAAAGAAAGAACAAGAGAGAGAGGAAAGAAAGAAAGAAAGAAAGAAAGAAAGAAAGAAAGAAAGAAAGAAGGAAAGAAAGAAAGAAAGAAAGAAAGAAAGAAAGAAAGAAAGAAAGAAAGAAAGAAAGAAAGAAAGAAAGAAAGAAAGAAAGAAAGAAAGAAAGAAAGAAAGAAAGAAAGAAAGAAAGAAAGAAAGAAAGAAAGAAAGAAAGAAAGAAAGAAAGAAAGAAAGAAAGAAAGAAAGAAAGAAAGAAAGAAAGAAAGAAAGAAAGAAAGAAAGAAAGAAAGAAAGAAAGAAAGAAAGAAAGAAAGAAAGAAAGAAAGAAAGAAAGAAAGAAAGAAAGAAAGAAAGAAAGAAAGAAAGAAAGAAAGAAAGAAAGAAAGAAAGAAAGAAAGAAAGAAAGAAAGAAAGAAAGAAAGAAAGAAAGAAAGAAAGAAAGAAAGAAAGAAAGAAAGAAAGAAAGAAAGAAAGAAAGAAAGAAAGAAAGAAAGAAAGAAAGAAAGAAAGAAAGAAAGAAAGAAAGAAAGAAAGAAAGAAAGAAAGAAAGAAAGAAAGAAAGAAAGAAAGAAAGAAAGAAAGAAAGAAAGAAAGAAAGAAAGAAAGAAAGAAAGAAAGAAAGAAAGAAAGAAAGAAAGAAAGAAAGAAAGAAAGAAAGAAAGAAAGAAAGAAAGAAAGAAAGAAAGAAAGAAAGAAAGAAAGAAAGAAAGAAAAAGTAGTTATAGAACAGATTATACCACTGTTTACTCTCGGGTTTCCTGGACATCAAGTGTCAGCCACTTTATGCTTAGACACCCCTCCTGCCCCATCAGCATCTTGTTGTCTGAACATAAACTGGTCCTTATAGCCCTCGGTTTCCTACAGCTCCCTAAACCTCAGAGGTCAATGAAGCTCACACAGAGCATGCACTTGCTCTGAAGTATCCACTAAGTGAATGAAGGTGGGCTAGACAGATTGCAGACACCACATAGTTGATGAGCTCTAGAGCTGGAGTTCACATCGAGGTCTACCAGCTCTCACCAGAGGCAAATACACCTGGACTGCTTCCTGCTGATGAAGGTGGGGCATCCAGCAACTGTGTGAATCCCTCTATATGTTTATGTTTAATACCTCCAGGGTGGTCTTTTCTGGTGTCCCGATTATTTCAACACTTCAAGTCCCAGTGGTTTGGGGTTTATGGCACAATTAATTTCTATTCCTGCCGTTATGGATCTAGTAGAGAGGCGTGCAGATCCTTCCTACTTGTGTGTGGGAAGCAGTCAGCTGACTGGCACTTCCTGGTTCTGGCCAGGGGGCGATTCCTGCACCCAGGCCTTTCTCTATCACAGAATGAGTCCTCAGTCAGAAACTCTTGTGACAACTGGCTAGGCTCTTGGAGGAGCACTGTTAAGAGTCCTTAATAAGTTTTTATGTCCAACTTATTTCTAAGTGACATTAGCATCATAAATGTATAGGAAAGAAGCACTAGTAGCTACATAGTTTTTATGCAATTGTGGGTAAGGGAGACCATCCCGAGCATGTTTCTTTCTAGTAGCAGAAATCAAAAGTCAAGATTTCTAGATTTCAATATTAAACCTAGTGACAAGTACATCTGTAAGATGTGAGAGAAATACCTCACAGGCTTAATAAGCAACGAATTCTACGGCTGAGGGTGTCGCTCAGAGGTACAGAGCTTGGCTAGGATGTACAATGTCATCTCCAGCGTCACAGCAACAATAACAATAGCAGCAGCAAAATGAATTCTTATAAATGAAAAGAAATGCCAGGCGAAACAAAAATGGATTAAGACTTCTATATCAATATGAGATATTAAACAGTTTAGAAATAACTCTTGGAAAAATATAGCAAGAGAAAAATGATGCAAAACAATGTACCAGGTGTCTGTTCGCAATCAGCCTTTAAGAAATAAGGGTTAGAAAGAGAAGAGATGCTCGGAAGACCAGTCAGGCCCAGCCAGAGCAGCTCTGCTGAAGACATTGCCCGCCAAAGAACGCACACTCTGAGTCACTTGTGGCCTGGGGCGGAGATAAATCTTTGGTTCCACACCCAGTGGGAGTCGGAATGAGGTCTGCTTACAGCCAGACTCCTAAGGACAGCACCCCAGGTGCTGGGGAAGACAGAACACTTCCACCTGCAAGGTAAGTCACAGGAATGTTAACGGCAACCAAAGCCGGCTTGATCAGGCTGAGCCATGAGCCCAACACAGCTCTATTAACTCTTCTTGGCTGTTAACAGCTCTTTCTAGTAGGTTCTATTATGATCTTCATTGTGGTGCTGAGCAAAGTAAAGCCAGAGAGGTTGAAGATCTTGTGTCAGGACCAACTGTTAGTGTGGGGCTCAGAGAGCTTGGCTCCAAGAAGCGGATAGGGTAACATCATGGCAAGGAATTAGCATCCAGAATCCATAACAAAGTGCTCAAATCAGTAAGATGCAGAGAAATAGTACAGGAGGAATGGGCAGAAGGTACCACAGAGGCGATGAGGACAGCCGAATTACTAAAGAAAAGATGCCCAGAAAGACAAACGTGGATTAGAAGGTCAGACAACATGATGGATTGGCCGGTGTGAGGAGCGGCTCTTCTTGGCTGATTATAATGGAAACTGTCAAACTGAAGGGCAGTCTGGCAGTCCAGAGTGAGTTTATCTGAAGGTGTCTTTTTTTGAGTGCCTTACGTTAAAGACCACAGTCACAGTGTGGGCTCTGCTGTGACTCTGTCCTGAGTCCACAGGCCCCTGTGACGCTGCTCCTAATCCCCCCTGCATTCATCTGCACCGGAGCGTGTAGCTGGCTGCCCTGTCTAGTGGTCATCTGTTACTCAAGGGCCAGGGCAGTATTGTTTTGTAATTTCTCTTTCTGAGCATCTGAGTAGGAGCGAAATAATTGTTCCTGGTTTCACTATACAAAGGACTAACATAACCAAATAAACTGTGTTTTGGCTTTTCTCCCTGTTTCATTAACATATGTCAACACATTCTGACAATCCAATGACAGAGAGCAGAACAGATCTCAGGGCAAACAGATCCTTCGCATTTTTTTGCTTTATGTAGATTTGCTCTAAATTTTGTTGAAATTAAAATTGAAAATGACATATTTTCTGAAAAAAAAGGGAAATGGGTTCCTATATGTAAACATCAAATTTTATCTTAATCATGTCAGTTTTAAAAATCATACTCATTCTACCGAATGTCTACAAGGGCCTCAGACCCTAACTGACTTTTGATAAACATGACTGAATCATTAGAATGCTGTTTACTGTGGAAAGTCTATGGAGCAGTGATTAGAGACAGCACATCTCTTTCTAGAGCATACAACCCCCATGACTTCTGCTGAGACATACATGTGAATGACTCTCAAACATACCTTCAGTCCTGATTCTCAGCACATCTCTTCTTTAACTGTTTTCTTTAAACTTAAAAAAAAAATTTATTATTTTTATTTTATGTATATGCATATACATACATGTATATGCAATGCCTACGGAGGTCAGAAGAGGCTGTTGGATCCCCTGGGACTGCAGTTACAGACAGTTGTTAGCTGCCATGTGGGTGCTGGGATTTGAACCCAGGTCTTCTGTAAGAACAACCAGAATTCTTAACCACTGAGCCATTTCTCCAGCCCCTTCAACTGCTTTTTTAACTGCAGGTTATAAGATTAACGTGTGCTGTTGGCTAAAGTATGTTTTTGTAAAAGAAAGAGTAGGTTTATCTGCAGTACCACCACTGAAGGTTGAGACAGTGATTATCAATACTTTGATATTCTGGTCTCATTTACATGTTTTACAGGGCCAAAAATCTTACTGTGTACATAAATTTAACATGCTATTTTAAAGCCATGACATATGTATTTCCTTTTGTTAATATATTATTTTAAAGGCTATATAGCATTCTGTTGAAAGGTTTGTCAAAATGTAACATTTCGCTAGTTTGGAGGTTTGTTTTCTTTCTGTTTTATCTTGATTATAGGCAATGAATGTCTTTGTATATAGTAATTTGGAGGAGTTCTATCTTAGGTCAAAGTACATAATGAATTTTCTGTTTGGTTTGAACATATTACCAAATTATTTTTTATCACTTCCAACAGGGACGTAAGTGGAGGTTTTATTATTGTGTCTCTAGTTCCTTTTGACAAGTGAATGGTTAAAGAAAATGTGGTATACACACATAAGGGAACAGTATTCAGCCTCAAAAATAAGGAGGCTCTGATGAATTTTATTTCTTCAGTAGTATTGCAAGGGTTCTTCCAATAAGCACCTTTAATGCGGAGCTCAGTGAGTTTCTGCTTCTCCGGCGCGTGCTGCTGTGGCCTAGAGCCCCACCATCCCGCAAGCCTCAGAAGTCTGAGCAGCGCAGTGTCCTCTCTGCTCTGGCTTTCCTTTGCCTTACCTATTGGAAAACCTGCTCTGCCTCCCCTGTTCCCTTCCTGCAGTCCTGTGCTGGCTGCTTGGCTATGGATGTCTCTGGTCTTGATTGGGCTATCTGCATAGCTAATACAAGCTGAGAGAAGCATTTGGCATGCTGTAGTGTGGAAAGAAAAAATCGCCCAGTGCCCACTTGGTTGCTCTTGCTTGGCTGTCTGGTGCGCATGTCCCTCTAGGACGTTTCCTCACATACCTTTATAAGTGGTTGTAATCAGCTAAGTCACAGACTCGTGCTTTCCTGTGTCTTCTCTTTTATTACCGTCAGCTAGTTTTTGTTTATGATTAAAGCATTTGCAAACTTGTAAATTTTTTTCTAATATTCTTTTAAGGAATTGCACGGTTGGCCATTCTAATGAGTAGGCATGCAAAGCCCTCTCTCAACAGATTTAGTTGTTCCCTTAGGATAAACTCCATTAACAGATGACCTGCTCTTGACTCTTTTCCGTGAAGTGCTGCAGCACACAGGGGATGCCCTGCCCCATGCAGACCCATGTGTGGCTCAGCCTCACCCGATCTGCTGCTTCTCAATTCTAGCAGCCAAGCTTGCAGCTTTACCCAAACTGTTCCTTGGTCTTCGACAGGATCTTTATGGTTTCCTCCTGTACATGTCTGCCTGGGGTGACCCATGCCTTCTTTAATCAGTTAAATCCCGGCTCCAACCACAGCCTACCTGCTTCACAAGTGCACACCAGTGCCTTCCTGTGTTTGAAAGCAATGACTTCCTCCTCTTCATTAGTATGGATAAATTTAATGAGCCTTTCCTAATGCTCATATGTTACTATATACCACCAATATTTGGATCAGATATCACTAATATTTGTATTAGGGAAATTGTAACGTCCTGCACATTGATGCAAATTCAGCAGTCAGATCTTAGTGCACTAATTTTCCTTTGCAGTATGTTTTCTCCCTGTAATTGGGACAGTATTTTCTCACTGGTGTTCCATAGACTGTTTCTAAAATAATTATTAATATATGAATATGCCTGGCGGTCCTAAACAAAGAAGCAAACAAACACATGTACAGTCAGCTTGTTGTTGGAATTCATGTATTCTTCCATTTACAACCCACTTCCGCACCAATGTACTTAATCTTGATAAGCTTGAGAGCATCGAATTGAAATTCTATTTTGTTTGTTTGTTTTTTTTTTTGGTTAATGTCTGGTAAGAAAGCAAACAGATTTCAATAACTCCTGCTGAAATATGAGAGCAATGAAAAGTTTTCTCGTTTATTTTTCAGAAACTTGATCAAAGAATAAAGAATTGGGTGATGTTGGCATAGACTTGTGACTGAGGGCTACATAAATATGTAGGATAATTAGAATTGTGTCATCAGCTATATTGAAATGCGTGTGCATCTATGTGTGTACATGTGTGCCTCATGTGTGTGCTTCACATGATTTTGATTGAAATCATCGGAGAATCTCTAACTTTCTTTTCACAATGTGGATTTTCCTGATGGAAGAAGTTTGCATTTTGACCGTTTACTAGAAGCTACCAAGTCTTGTGGGTTCCCAGCTTGCGGGCCCATGCTCTTTCTGAATATAATTTTAGTTGTTTTCTTATTAATTTATGTTCATTAATTTTTAATTTTATGCTCTGACTAGTATTTGCCATTTTTAACAGCTGAAAAGTTCTGGGGGCAGGGAATGGGACTTCAGTACAAATTTATTTTATTTACATAAACTTCCTAATTACGGCTAAATAGGAAGTTTGCAGTTTGTATGGGGCATTAAAGCTGTGTTAACCCACACTCAGTACTTCTTACGCTGATAGAGGAAACTAAAGAAAACGATACCTCAAACTAAAGCTAGAAAATACATACAATTAAACTAAAATTTCAAACGCCTGAGATGAAAGTACATCAAACAATTAATTTTAATGTTTTAGCACCATTTAAACAAGGGCATCTGATTCACAACACAGGAACATGCTTTACCTTTCCTTCATTAACTCAGGCTCATTCATTAGACTCCTCTAAAGCAGGAGCAGGATACGAGTACGAGTCATGGGCTAATTTTGTAGACTGAGACACATTTGTAGAGAAGAGGCAAAATTACATTATGAAAAACCAAGGGAGTGACTCTAGACGGGCTCACTAGACCTCAGTGAATGAGCTCACACTGAAGGACGTCTGGGTATAATAACTTGACTCGATAGGCCTTAACATAAATGACGGAGTGCATGAAATCTGGTGGCAGAGGCGGGGGTGGGGGCGATGACAGGGTGCGGATGGAGGAGGGGGTATAAAAAAGAAAAAAAATCTTGAAATTAATACATTTGAGTAACCATATTTTGTTAAAAGCTATGATTTTAAAACAAAACAGAAACAAAGAAAATGTTTTTAAAAAGAAGTCTGGAAAAAGATATCTTGTTCCTGTTCCCAGGTTGCCATGAAAGTTAGCTCAAAATCAACTGGGCATTTCCTGAGGCCCATGACCTCCCAGGCTGTGCACTGGGTGCTGGGACAGCTTTAAAAGGACTGGGATGTGAGTTGTGAGTTGTACTTTGTTCAAGGACTTAATAGTCCAGGAGATAAGAAACCCAAACAGTTCACCAGAATGGTATATGGGGATGCTGAGACACAGGACGGAAATAAAACCAGAGGTAGAGAGATGCCTTCTGGCTGGGGATCTAGGGCAAGGTTTATTTAAAAAGATGGTGCAGGACCTGTGTCTGGAAGGACAGGTAAGGTGTGCACAGCAAAGTGTGCGTGTGTGTGGGTGTGTGTGTTTGGTGTATGAGTGTGTGTATGGTGTGTATTTCTACATATGTATGTGTGGTATGTGTGTCTGTGTATGGTGTGTGTATGTATGTGAGTGCATGTTTGGTGTGAGTATATGTTTGTATGAATGAGTGTATGTATTTGTATGTGGAGACTCTGTGTGTGTGTGTGTGTGTGTGTGTGTGTGTGTACATGCCCATGTGCGTACTGAGCAGCAGCACAGATACTTTAAGCAGAAACAAAGGTGGTATTAGAAATGAATTCTCAGAATTCTCACTGCATGTGGGGAATTGGGGAATTAGTAGCAGCCTGGTTAAAATGGACAGGAAAGTTTAAGGGAATGGCCAAGTGATCTCAGGCTGCTGAGATGGGATTCAGTTAGTTTTAATCTTTAATGTTAAAAAAAACACTCCTTAACAAAACAAGGAATGCTAAAAATAGGTCATTAAAACAATAAGAGGACACATAAATTAGAGGATATTTGTTTTAACTTATTGCAACTGCTTTCGATTTAAACAATGACTCAAAAGGCCTGAGAACATGGTTTTATAAATCTGTGCAATTCTATATGATGTATGGATTTGAGAACTCATGGACATTTGTCTGAGAAGGAGATGAAGGAGATTTCTTTTTCTTTCTTTTTTGGGGGGGTTCTTTTTTGACACAGGGTCTCCCTGTAGCCCAGCTGGCCTGGAACTCACTATGTAGAGTAGACTGGCCTCAAACTCACAGAGATCCACCTGCCTCTGCCTCTCAAGTGCTGGGACTAAAGGCGTGTACCACCATGCCCAGCTTGGGATTTCAATCCATTCTTCTATGGGTGTTTCAGCCTTAGAAATTTTTTTGTTTTGTCTTTTTGAGAAAGGGTCTCCCTATAGCTCCAACTGGCCTGGAACTTCCTATCTGGACCAGGCTGGCCTTGATCTCACAGACATCTGAGGACTGGGGCTAAGGTTATACGCAACCACTTCTGGCATTCCTCAAAATGCTTCTTAAAAACTCCAGTGTTCTAGACTAGGTCAGTGAGCTGAACAAAACATACTACTTGGCGAGTCCAATTTCTATTACTTTTTTGATAATATGACTTGTGCTTAGTTGGTCAAGCTTGGCTATAATCACCACTTTCTAGGCTCCTCTTCTTTAGTTTTGGAAGGGTAGGTTAAAATGAATATTAAAACAGGTCTAACAGTAGTCTGATGAAGAGAAAGTTAACACCCCATCCATATCCTCTTCTTCCTCTACAACTGGGAGTGTGTTTACTCATGCATTTGCATTTTAATCCTTACACCATATGGATCTAGGTTTATATTGCGAATGTGTGCGTGTGTGTGCGTGCGTGCATGTGTGTGTGTGTGTGTGTGTGTGTGTGTGTGTGTGTGTGTGTATAAGACAAGGACAGAAACATATTTCTTCTTTTCCTAAAATGAAACCAGTATTCCTCTAAAGTACATACCATTTCTGCTGGATAGCTTTAGTGTCAACTTGACACCTGGATAGAGGGAGCCTCATGGCCTGTGGCCATGTCCATGGGGCATCTTCTTGACTGTTGAGTGATGTGGGAGGGCCCAGCCCACTGTGGATGGTGCCGCCCCTGGGCAGGTGGGCCTGTGTTGTATAAGAAAGCAGGCTGAGCAGGGGCCAGAGGAGCAAGCCAGTAAGCAGTGTTCCTCCATGGCCTGTGCTCCAGCTCCTGCCTCCAGGTTCCTGCCCTGTGTTCCTACCTTGGGCTCCCTGATGAACTGTGACCTGGGAGATATAAGATAAAATAAACCCTTTCCTCCCCATGTTGGTATTGGTCAGAGTATTTTGTCACAGCAATGGAGAAACAAACTAGGACATTATTCTACACATTGTGATTTAAATCTTTAAACAAAGCATTATGAACATTTTTTCCAAATCAATATGCATAAATCTGTTTTATTTTAAATAACTTTATAGTTATATTTTATAATATATTCTATAATATATTTTATAATATTCCATTATAGAAATACATAGCACTGTGATTCCTTCAGACATTTTTAATAGATAAACCTTCATGGTGTTTAAAGTCTGGGGCTACTTAAATCATGCTGTTATAAAGACCCTTATACATTAATCATATGCTGATACTTTTATATTTCCTAGATTAAAAAATAAAATGGAATCTGGATGTAGTGGCTGATGTCTGTAATCCTAGCACTTGGGAGATGGAGGAAGGAGGATCAGGAGTTCAAAGACAGCGTTGGCTAAATAGCCAGTTCCAGGTTGACCTGGGTTACAGGAGAGTCTGTCTCAAAAACAAACAATAGGATTAAATAAATAAATAAGTAGGGTTGAGCGTTAAAACAGAAACAGTCATGGGATTTTTTCTTCTTTTATTTTTTTTGAGACAAGGGTTCCCTGTAGTCCCAGATAGCTTAGAATTCACTCACTATGTTGACCATGCTGGCCTCTATTTTACAGAGATTCGCCTGCCTCTGTCAAGTGCTGAGATTAAAGGCGTGCACCAACATGCCTGGATTTAGTTATGGGGTTTCAACAAATGTTGTCTTAGTTTTCAAAAACAGATTTAGTGATTTATATGTCTATTTGTAGTATAGAAAATCACTGGTTCCACAAGAGTTACACCCACGGGTAATAGCTCGGCAGTTAAACTGCTTGCCATGCAGACATGAGAATAGGTGTTTAGATCCTCCCAGAACCTGCATAAATGCCTAGTGCGCACGGCAGTGGGCCTATAATTCCAGTCTTGGAAGGAAGAAACAGGATCAAGTTGGCTAGCAGACTAGCCATATAGGTGAGCTCTGGGCTTAAGAGACCCTGGCTCAGAAAGAGCATGGTAGAGAGTAACTGAGGCAAATTCCTTTCATCAGCCTTGGGTGTACCTCCCACATACACATGTGAACACATAAATACACATATGCTCACACACAAACACATGAAATGTACCCTAAAGTGGGGAAAGATGGATAAACGGTTCAAGGGCACCCAGGAGACTGGGTCACAGGCATCAACCTCATCACTGCATGTTGAGGGTAGAAGAGTCTGGCGGGCCAGAGAAGTGTGGGATGGGCTCAAGGAGAAGAAGGGTGGTCTGGATAGGCGTTACTTATTTAGTGGGAGACCTGCATGCTGATGGCAACGCGGAACTCAGCAGGTAGGCATCAGCCTATTCACTGCTAGAACTTGATGCTACTCCTGGATTTTAAACTTTTTTAATACATTTAGTGTCAGAAAAATAGTACCTTATTGGTCTTTAAAATTTTTACTTCTTTAACTTTTGTTTAAAAGCCATTATTCAACAAACAGTCTGTTACTCTGAAATAATAAGTATTTCTTTCCATAAGGTTTTGTAGTTCGCTGAAGTCTTAGAATTTTCTTGCTATTTTTTATTGAGTTGTATGGTTTTATTCTTTCTATATTATCTTCCTATTTTTAAAAAGATTTTCTCCAAGTTGCTTCCACATGTCCATTCATGAAATCCTCCATCCTGACCAAGGCTTGACCCCTAGACACCTTCAGGACATGCTCCATTTCAGTTCATTCTCTGAACTGTTTCCGAAGTTATTTTGTTAAAATTCACAAGTTTTCCTCTTCTAGTTAAAAGTCTCTTTAACCCTTCAGAACAAGATTCAGATTCCCGGACATGACACACCACACTCCTCACGCCCTGGAGCCCAGGTTTGCCTGGCGGTGGCTCATTGCTGCAGCCCCACACTATGTGTTGCCCTGGGGTCCAGGATTTCCCAGACACGTATTTACCTTCTCATCTTTGTGGCTCATTGCTGCTCAGCCCTCCTATCCAGCACAACCCCATGAATGTCTGCTCACATCTCAAATCTCACAGAAACCCAGCCCTCTTTGACTCCTTTCTCTGCCATTTCCCTACTGGGTGTGTGGCCTCACCGTCAGCTTTGGTAGCTACAACACATATGGTCCAGTGGTGAAAGTGTCCGCTGAAAGGTGGAAGGAAGAGAGAGATGGGCAGAGAAAAGAGGGAGGGAAGTGAAGAAGGGAACGGGGGAGGATGGGACCTACTAAACATTTTGATTAAATAGAATTGTGTAAGGATGACTTTTCCTAAAATAAAACTGAATCAGATGGAAAGTGTAAAGGTGATGAGGAATAAACTAAACAAGTTTTAATATTAATATTGTAGAGCAGTATTTGATGACTGAAACAAAATGTTTATGCTCTATGTCAGGAAACTTATCTCCAGTGAGAAGTGCTGTAGAGAGCAAAAATTTTTTTTCAAAGAAAAAAAGCTGAAAGAGAACATGGAAAATGAGCACGGTGACTTACGCTCTGTGAACACTTTACTGCACTTGAACATGAAATGGAAACAAAGAGCAGATCTCCTATACTAGTGGGTTTTGCAAACTGCAGGTGACTAATTCTCTTATATAGTTTTCTAGTACTGCAATACCACCTCTTATGTTAAATGCATTTTAAAATTAGCAAATATAATACATACTGTCATTTTTCATATTGGCATATTTATGTTTACAATCTTGTATTTTAATGTTATTGGATAATTAAGCCTAGATCACAGTAACAATTTGCATAGAGATGGCCCATCCCTATGGCAGCTACAGGGCCTCCTTCTTCACCCTCTCCACCAACATGGGCTGAGCATCCTGTACCAAGGTAGGCATGGAGTGGACAGGACAAAGGCAGTGCAGGGTGCTGCAGGGATACACCCGACATTACAGCACATTTCATATTTTATCAAGTTTTCAGAAAATGTCAGAAAACAGATCTAGGGTTCCAGAGACTGCATTCTTATAAGATTCTATCATAGCGAGCCATGGCCTGCTGCTATTGTGCTGAGACCTAATGGGCAGGAGAGGGAGTTGGAACAAGGCTTCTGGAGCTGCACTGCCACATTCAAATTCTGCTTGTTACTAACTGGGTGACTCATTTCTCTGCGCCCTGTTTTGTCATTAGTAACAAGGAGATACTGCTATCTCTCTGATTAGACATGATTAAATATGAAGCTCTTAAGCCACTAAGCATTACATAATCGTATAACTTAAAGAAATAGGGTGCATGCCAGCACAAACAGGAGAGAGGCAGAAAACCGTGAGATTGTAGCTAAGATTTTACTTTGTTTGCTTCTCTACGTACTGTATATTTGTGATGGTGTTTAATGGATATACACCATGTTCTAGAAGCAAATTGGTCACAAGAGGGATCATTCATAATGAAGTACGAGAGCACAAATCCTTAATATGGAATGAAAATATAAGGAAGGAGTCTGTCGGAGACGCCAGCATGTTAATTCTAAAGACCCAGATCAGGTACGGCGGATTCTTAGGGTGGGATCACACTGGCATGTTGCAGTAAAAGACAACATTTGTTTTAGGAATTTTAAAAATGAAAATGGCTTGCAATCAATCCATCCGTTGCAGCGCTTATGTTCATTCTAGAGGCCCGGGGTTGCAGCTGCCTTGATTTTGCAATGAGAAATGAGGGCAACATGGGGCCGAAATGCTAAATCTGAGCCTTGTGATGTGTAGACAGTGTTCTCTGCAGTTTCAAGCCTGGGTGAGACCTTGGGGGTCCTTTTCCTTTATTTTATCATTATGATAAAATTAATTCACCAATGATTTCTGCTACTAGTTCAAACAAAAAAGGGTGACTGACTGGAAGAAACCTTAAAAAATAACCACTAGGAGGTGTTTAAAAAACAAGGGCCCATTTGTAGCTTTGGGGCTTGGTTCTACCCTGTTCTTCCTGAAATCTATAATCTCTCCTGACTGTGGTAAACACCTGAGGTGCATTTAAACCCCTCTGTCTAAGTAATGGGACTCTCGTGGTTAATTCTCCTGCATTTCAAAAGAACTACCTCTGTAATTATGTACACATGAATCATTCTTTAAAACTGTATGCAAAACAGAACGTCTGATGAGTTTCTAGTAGCTTATTTTATTGACCCTTTATTGAAATGATTTTTTAAAAAATTCATTGTTTTTATTTTATGTGTATGAGTATATTGCTTGCATGTATGTAAGTGCACCTGTGTTGTGCAATGCCTTGGAGGTCAGAAGAAGGCATCAGATTCCCTTACACTGGGGTAATGGACGGTTGTTAGCTCACATGTGGGTACTAGGATTCGAACCTGGGTTCTCCCCTGAGATGATTACTAAGACATAAATATGCAAATAATCTGGAAACAAAGATAATGGAGCAATATCTAAATTCATAGGGGAGGATGGGCAAAATTTTGGTAGAAGGGAATCGTGCAAAGGAAGACTAACACATTTGATGGCAAAGGACACGACATAAGCCTCACATTCACCAGCAGCGATGGGCAGGAAGTGGCTAGGGCCTGACAGTGGCCAATCAACCATGTCAAAGGTGAAGATGAATGAAACGGGACATGCTTTCCCTCCGTGAAGATCACGCCTCATGCTCACAGAGGACTTGGTATCCATTCCCTCTGCTTCTCAGGTCAGCAGTGTGAACAGTAAGGAACACCCCTCTTTACTAATTTTACAACTGAGGGACTAAGGCCAGAGAATGAGAGTGACCTGTTTAGTGCCCCATGATAGCCAGTGTTGGTGCCACACTGCAGACTAGACTTGGACTCATTTGTCCCTGGAAAGGATTTAGTGTTTTAGACAAGTCACATTCAGAATTCACAGGAACTGACATCATAGCCGTCACTTTACTGCTGTCTCTGAGACGTTTTCTGTATTAGTGTTAGGGGGTTAAAAGACACTGTGAGGGGACCCTTCAACCGTCTTTCTCTTGTTCCTGAAGTCAACATTTTTTCCTGAAAAATATTACATACAGGATAAAACATCAAAATACTCTGATTTTGAAGAAGCTGTCATCTATTAACAGACATCTGGACTTCTTAGATACAATAACGACTTTAAAAAATCATTTTAAAAATCATGATTGTTTTCTGAGTCTGTGTTACTTCACTTAGTATAACACTCTCTAGTTTCATCCATTTACCTGCAAAATTTCATAATTTCATCTTTCCTTACTGATGAGTAGAACTCCATCATATAAATGAACCACATTTTCATTATCCACTCATCAGCTGAGGGACACTTAGGTTGCTTCCATCTCTTAGCTATTGTGAAAGAGCAGCAACAAACATGGATGTACAGGTGTCTCTGCAGTACAATGAGTCCTTTGGGTGTATGCCAAGGACTGGTGTAACTGGATCATACGGTAGGTTCATTTTTAGTTTTTTGAGGGTTCCCACACTGCTTTCCATAGAGGCTGCATGTGTTTGCAATCCCACCAGCAGTGAGTGAGCGCTCCTCTTTCCCCATATCCTCTCCAGCCTTTAGAGTCTTTTGTTCTCTTGATCTCAGCCAGTCTGACTGGGGTGACATGGAATCTTAAAGTGGTTTTTAATCTGCATTTCTCTAATCACTAAGGATGCTGAACACTTTTTGAAGGTGCTTCTTACCCAGTTTTATTTCTTCGTTTGAGAACTCTCTTCAGGTCTATAGCCCACCTTTTTTATTGGGTCATTTATTTTCTTCTTTCTGGAGTTCTTTGTCTATTCTGGATATTAATCCTCTATCCAATGTGTAGCTGGTAAAGATTTTTCCCCACTCAGTAGGTTTCTTCTTCCCTTCCTTGGTTGTTTCTTTTGCTGTACAGCAGCTTTGTAGTTTAATGAGGTCCCATTTACTGGTCCTTGACCTTAGTGCCTGAGCTGCTGGTGTCCAATTTAGAAAGCACTTTCTTATGCCTATATCTTGGAGGGTATTGCCTATGTTTTCTTCTAGCAGTTTCTGAATTTCAGGTTTTATATTGAGGTCTTTGATCCATTTGTAGGGATTTTGTTGAGTATCTTTTCATCTATGTTCATTAAGGATATGGGTATATAGTTTCCTTTTTTGTTGTATCTTTATCTGATTTTGGTATTGTATTAAAGTGATATTGGCTTCATAGAAGGAGTTTGGGAGTTCTTCCTGTTTCTCTCTTTTTGAATAATTTAAGTAGTATTGGTTGGAGGTCTTCTTTAACTGTCTGGTAGAATTCTGCTGTGAATCCATCTGGGCCTGGGCTTTTTTTCAGTTGGGAGGCTTTGTATTACTCTTTCAATTTCCCTATTTGATATGGGTCTGTGTAAGCTGGTGATCTCCCTCATTTGCAGACTGTAGCCCTGATCCCTTATATGTGAGTATATATATTCTGATGTAACACCAGGAACAGGAAAATGGAAAGAACACATGAAGGTAAAGGAAAAGAAAGAACCTGAAAGAGGGGGATAGTGGGGAACAGGTGTCATGGGGTTGGGAAGTGGGAGCGTTTGGCAGGGAGGAGAGGAGGGAGGGACATGCAAAGGGACATGAGGAGGTGGAGTTAGGAGGGGGGATGGTGGGAGGCAGGTGTTATTGGGGGAGGGGAGGGATAATGGGGGCACTAGGACTGGGGAGGGAGGCTGAACGGAGCAAGAGTAGAGATGAACGAATCTTGGGGTCAGGGAACCCAGAGGGAAACATGAGGCCCCTGAACCCCATGAGCAATGCCCGTACAGTGTCTGAACATTAGTGAGTATGTAGACCTGGGAACTGCTTGGCCAAGGAACACAGTGCCAACAGAGGAGACCTCCCTTTGAGTGGTTGGGGAGAGTGGTCCAAAAATAACACAGGCTATTGCCAAACCTCTTGGTTATCTCCCAGAACTAGTAGATAAGACCCTTCTGCTGAAGGCAGGACATGCTTTGGATACAGGACTAAGAGCAGGTATGAATTTATACTGAAGGACCTCTGGGTACAAACGCTTGACTGGGTGGGACTTAACATGTATGGTGGACTACATGAGGTCCGGTGGGGGGGCATGGATGGGGGAGGAGGACTAAATTTGATTAAGAACTGTTGTATGAAATTACAAAAGCTCAATTAAAAATTTTTTTAAACTGATGATTGTAACTAATAAGGTTTTATAATTCTCAGGGATCAGAATACACTCTTGTTCAGGTCAGACTGCTGACTAGGCTCTCTGCCCTCCGTCACTGAGCTGTTCCCACCTGAGCCATCACAGGGAGTCACAGAGTCAGAGAGGCCTTGGGAACAGGTCAGAGCCCTGTTACAACAGATCAAAAGGGAGGGTGTATGAGGGTGGGAAAAAGAACAGAGAACACCCAACATATGGCTGCCTTTGAGCTGCAGGAGCGTTTGGGAATGGCAACCCTTCCTTCTAACGGCAAAGAAAGCTGCATAGGGTGGGAATCAGCAAGGGAGGAGTTTGCACACTGAGAGATACAGGGGAGGAATGGCTGGCTCTTGTTTTGGGTAACTTTTAATACCTTCCCCAGTGAGGTTTATTTCGGAGACAAATTGTTTTCCTTCTGACTTACACTTTCTGGTGAAATACTTGCCCTATTTATGTGCACCTCAGAAGCCCAGGATGTGAATCTGGAGGAGGATCCATCCACGGCTACCATGAATCTCCCATCCCAAGACAGGTGACTCCAAGGAAATTGGAGGCTGTCACATTGGTGGTTTCTATTTTATGTGGTGTATAAATTCTTCATGCTCAGATGCTGGGTTCCTCCCAAAGCATTTGGAAGCCCTGTAAAGGCTCACTTACAGATCTCCACAATACTGCTGTGGCTACAGGACTCATTTGATCAGTGCTGGTTTGGACTATTACACAGATTGACAAAGTGGTTCATAATCCATGCTTTGTAAATGGCAGAACTGTAGTTCAGATAGGGAATGATCACATGAGGCACCACAAGTCCGTATCACCAGAGCCTAGTTCCCTGGAGTCCTTGGATGCTTCATTCTCCCATCAGCCTCTCTAAAATTTGCGTCAAGTACAACTCACAAAAAGGCTTCATGGAGAATGCTGTGTGATGGTAAGAACATTTGGTCATTACAAGCTGGACTCCTGTAAAGGGGACCGTGCCTGCAGAGTGGAAAGGCAGTCCTGGAGACAGGATCAGGACACTCTCCGTTTTGAGAATCAAGCAGAAATTGATGTCCACATCATTACACAAACTTGTTTTTAAGTATGGGATAGTAAAATGCAATGCATTAGCAAAATCCCACACACAGCCTTTGAGACAGCTGCTGAGTTACAGCGCAAACACACCCCTTGCTGACTGCTCCAGTCAAGGATATATGGCTGGGGTGATGGGGCAGTGCCAGTATTAAATTTGGTTTTATGTTGTAATTTTTACCTGTTTGGGATCTGAGTTGTGATGAGAAGAATTTCATTCCCTTGGCTTACCATGTCGAGAGCCTAGATTAATGGCAGGCAACTTTAATTTAGCTCCCTCAACAACTTGCAAGAGATAAAGGGCTGTGAAAAGATACCACGTGCTGCTCCAGGGGTCGCTTCCAAAACTGTCCAGAGCAGACAACCGAAGGGAAGCCTTTTCCTGCACTGATGTCTGTGTGGCTGGTCCTCCTCGGGCGGGCTCGTGGGAGAAGTGGGGGCTGTGAAACCGTGAGTGTTACTGGGCTTCCCGCCTCGAAGGAAAACAGCTGGCTGCTCTGGCCGCCCGGGTTCTTAATGAGAAGAGGGAATCAGGCTTAGTGAAGCCTCAACAGCTCTGAAAGATCAGTGTGCTCCCGGATTATCTGCCAAGTGATGCTCCTCCTTTCTCCCATCCAAGGACTCCTCAAGCACATGTTGCATTGTGAGCCTGTGCTGGACAGCTTTAGTGTCAACTTGACACACCTGGGTTGAGGGAGCCTCAATTGGGGAATTGCCTCTATTGGACTGGCCTGTGGCCATGTCTGAGGGGCATCTTCTTGATTGTAGAGTGATGTGGGAGGACCCAGCCCGCTGTGGGTGGTGCCACCCCTGGGCAGGTGGGCCTGTGTTGCATAAGAAAGCAGGCTGAGCAGGGGCCAGGGGAGCAAGCCAGTAAGCAGCATTCCTCCATGGTCTGTGCTTCAGCTCCTGCCTCCAGGTTTCTGCCCTGAGTTCCTACCTTGGGCTCCCTGATGAACTGTGACCTAGGAGGTGTAAGCTGAATAAACCCTTTCCTCCCTAAGTTGGTAGCGGTCAGAGTGTTTTGTCACAGCAATGAAGAAACAAACCAGAACAGAGCCACTCTTGGGGGTGGGTAACATCTGCTCAGGCAGAGAACGTGTCCGGACAGTTGGGAATTTCATGGCTGGAAGAGATCTTGGTTGTCATGGGCCCTAACTTTCAGGAGGGGAAACTGAGGCTCACTTTACTCACTAACTAGTGCATAAGGAAGTGTGGATGGCCTCGTGACACAGTGGAAAGAGCATCCCAAATCTCACACCCAGCTGATCTCTGGGAACACACTGGGCACATGAACCTCAGCCTATCTAGACTCAGACTTTTTCTATTTGGCCGGCCATTCATTCATTCATTCATTCATATGCAAGTGTGAACCAAGGCTTAGGCACACAGATCTCCTTCCTGCACTGACAGAATACTTATATTCTTTCCCAGATGGGCAAATAACAGGCAAGCAATAACAATTTGTGCTAAGTGCTCTGCAGGAGACCTTTTGCTTACTTTACAGCATTTGCCTTAATAAGCCTTAGCCAAGCTGAAGAAACACAACAAGAGACTGCGACCACTGACTTAACATGAGGGGGTGAGGCAGGACCCCTGGGAAATGGTGACATGTAAACTGAGTCTTCAGTAATAGGACAGAACTGGCCATCTCACGAGAAGCCCTCAGGAGGAAACAGCTGCCGTTCATACAGAGCTGAAGGAATGCCGCGCAGGCAGAACTTGGTGAGCAGGAAAGCAGGTGCCACGCAGAGAGTGAGTGTTGGAAATGTAGGCAATGGAAGCCTGCGCAGTGGAGTGGTGTGACGCAGACACTTCGCTCCTCTGGCTTCCCGTGGGTACCGGATGATGGGAAAAGGTGGGAAAGGGGTGGGGGGAGTGATCACAATCAGTTGCAGCATTTTAGACAACACATGGACATGGAGCTCTCAAGTTTTTGCCCGGATGATGGGAGAAGGTGGGAAAGGGGTGGGGGGAGTGATCACAAGGATCAGTTGCAGCATTTTAGACAACACATGGACATGGAGCTCTCAAGTTTTTGAACACTTGGCACATGATCCCTAGCTGGTGGCTCTGTTGTGGAGGTCTGGAAGACTCAGCCTTGTGGAGGAAGCACGTCACTGGGGGCCAGCTCTGAGAGCTCACTGTCTTGCCCACTTCCAGTTTTGCTCTCCCTACTTCCTGTGCTGGCATTAAGATGTGGGCAGCCAGCTCTCTGCTCCACCCGCCTCCTGCCACGCCTACCCGCCATGATGGACTCTCACCCCTCTGGAACCATCATCCAAATAAACCCTTCCTTCTCTAAGGTGCCTTGGTCATGGCGTTTTATCACTGCAACCGAAAAGTAACTAATACTGAAATGAAGGATAATTCTTAGTTTCCAGTATTGAGTACCTCATCAGTAATAATAGTGACTGGTAACAAATAGCTTCATTTTGAAGTTTAGTAAGATGGAATTATTTGGCAGATATTACTGAGGAAACAGCCAACGTACCTTTTAGGAAATGGGTTTCTATTAAAAATCTGACTTAAAACTAGGTAGAAAGTAACATATAAGTGAGTTAGACCTGGACTGTCATTTCGTTTGTGTTTTGGGTTTCTATTTATCCTGAACTCCTGACTTCCTTTTCTCTGACAACTGTGTGCCCATGTTCTAGCATGGTCGAAAGTTGGGTAGCAACGTTTTTCCCCATCTCCTGGGTGTCTTTACTATGATATTTCTGTCACATTGAAATGCCAATAATTTGACACATCGAGAAAGCAGGATGTTGACTCATGGTCTGTGCTATAGGTTCGGCTCCACACAAAGCATATGCATTTCAAACAGAAGCACTAACTTGTTCCTGCTTTGAGATTTTTGGAAGAGTTGCAGAGTCTACGTACAAACATCTCATTAACCGTCTCGGTATTTCAGTGAGGCTTGTGGGGATGGCTTTCTTCTGTTTTCACAGTGTTCTTGGTAAAGTAGTTTATAGAACAACCTAATTATGACTTCATTAAATAAAATGGTCTAGTGTATATATGCATATCTTTAATTTATGCTACTTTGTGAAGGTGAAATACACATTTAAATAATCTTATATTGTGACAGAACCCACATTTATTTGGACATCACATAGTGGAGGAGAGAAACCCTCGTGGAATATGGACACAGACACATGAACCACGGAGATGACTCATCTACTTAATCATACAATCAGGGATCTACTGTGGCAGAAGAGAGGGCAAACTAGCAACTTACTATGCAAATAATCCACAGATTAATGGCAGTTGAAGGAAAATACAAACAACATCTGATTTTTAAGGTAAAGAACTATAGGAAAAATTTTAAGATGAACTTATAAATTTAGTTTACAAAATATGCATCTCTGATTTATTATGATTTTAATTTGAGTAGTTTTAGTTGACAGACTTATTAAAAATATATTTATATGATTCAACAAGTTGACATTTTAAAATGTAAAAAGATAGAGAGGAGAAGGGTCACTATGGTTTTACGATATTTAAGAATTATATTGATCAAAATTCCAAATGTAAGTAGAATATGAAGACCACATAATAGATAGGACATAAGTTTCATATGTGTTGAATTAACTATTTGGAACCCAGAGATTTATATACATTAAGTTAACTCTTAGTCACATGTTTTCAGACTTCAATAGAAAATGTCCACATCAGAATGCAGAACTCAGTGCATCACAGACATTCAGTATCTGAAAAGTCACCATCCCTAGGTTTACAGTAACATTGCTCTCTGAGGTATTCTAGAGAGCATCTGCTTCCCCTTTCAGCTCCTTAGCAGGAAACACCTTGCTTTGGTTTCCTAGAAGCTAGGTTTAGATAGCTATTTATGCATCTAACCACTATATCTAACCATTTTGGTGTAACCAAATTCTTACCCTTTATGAGGCAAATCAACAAATACTCCAAGAAATCACCATTTCTCATTTAAATTAGCAGTCTTCTTCCTATCTCCACTAATTCCCAAACCTTCATGGCGCCATCAAGGATCAAATCTTTAAAAACATGTCATTCCCTCAGTTAAAATATGTGGATCCAGCATTGTAGCACTGTGGACTCATTGAGCAGGGTGCAGTGTCCACACTTTGGGTACAATGGTCGACAATACAGAGACAGCCAACCAGAAGGGGTGACAAGTGACCCACAGACAGCCCAGTCACTCACTTTATGTGGGCAGCAGCTGGTGAGGTCGATTCCAGGTGCCATTGAGAACATACGGTGGCACTGAGCCCACCCTGAGCTTCTGTGTCTACTCGGAGTAAGGGCTTTCTCTACACATATCCAGAGTTTCTTGCACAGTATCTGAAATAAACCCCCTCAACAGTACCCAGTCGTTCATCCAACAACTACTGAGCACCCATACGCTCTGCCTCTCTTTCCTTTTAAATGACAATCATCGATCCTGGATCACTCAACCATTTAGGAGTTTTCTTCACTCCTAAATACAGAGACCAAGGGAAACTGCAAATCCGTGTGTGGCAGCTGCATGGGCCTCCTGCTTGATCCAGATGTTTCTTCCCTTCTCCCATCCCAGACCTTCCCAGGACCTCAAGCCTTCTAGCCATCCTCTTTTCCTCTTTCAAATAGATAAATAAATAAATAAATAA
>NW_008332089.1:1787347-1810442 GCF_000622305.1 Nannospalax galili
TAAATAAATAAATAAATAAATAAATAAATAAATAAATAAATTTCCTTGTCTTCCTCCTACCAATGTACATCTTTATCTGAATCTAGACCTGTCATTGGCTGATGGTTTCCATGGACCCCACTTCCAGAAGCACGCTCAATACCATCCCCTCTTCTCTTTACCCTCACCAGCTCCTTCCAACAGGTGCAATGGTCTGAATGCCCTTGAAATTCGTATGTTCAAATCCTACCTTTCTAGGGTTACTGTATGTAAGATGTGATCATGGCAGACTCCCCATGAATGGGATTAGTGACCCTTTATAAAAGACTTGATATAGTTCTCCCTCTGCCTCTATCATGTCAGAACAGCCTAAAGGTTAAAGGTGCCATCTTGAGTCAGAGAATGGGACTCTTCAGTAGATACTGAATCTTCTGCTGACACCTGGATCCTGGACTTTCAGTTTCAGGAACAGTGAGAAGTAAATGTACACACACACACACACACACACACACACACACACACACACACACACGTCTTTCTGAGGCAGAGGATTGCTATGTAGACCAGGCTAACCTTGAACTCACAGAGATCCACCGCCTCTGCCTCTCAAGTACTGGGATCAAAGGTGTGCACCACCACGCCCAGCTGTAAATGTATATTCTATACATACTCAGATTACTGGGTCTTTAATAGCGGCCCAAATAGACTAAGACAAGAAGCGCTTAAGACTAAAGTCTTCTCTGGCGTCTCCATCATCCTTGAGAACATCAGAAAGGCAGTGTGGATATGTTCATAACATATCTTCCCTTTACCAATTGGTCTTGGCTTCCCCTCGGGACCACTTATGCCTACCGTGACCATGAATACTTCTCACTGATTGCCGCAAACATACACACACACACACCCAGGAGTGCGTGGAGCATTTCCACCATCACAGCCCAAGTAGGCCCACTTCCAACAGCAGCTCAGAGAGTTCCAATGACCTACCACACTTTGCGGAGGACACAACAGATGGCACACTGTATGTCAAAGCAGTGTAGTAGGTGTGCTCAAAGCACTGGGAGAGCTTCCCCCATTGAAGCCTCTTTGTTAAGCTGCCATTCTCCCCAAATACTGAGTGCTGATCCCACAGGTCATGAGGCAGGTCGGGCTTAATTTTAGCTCAAAGCTGCATTGCAAGAATTGCTTTCTCTTAGCTCATTCTTTGCTGCGCATGTCCAGTCACTTTTCCTCTCTTCCAAGAGTTCAACAGCAACCTTCTAATGCATGCAAGTCCAGATGAAGTTCTCTCCCAGATGACGTGTCTGATAATAGAGCTCATCTTGAAAACCTCTAGTGCCCAGAAGCATCTGTTGGTCACCCCACCCCCTTCTCTAACCTTCACAGGTCACAGGTTGCTCCTGGGATGACCCTCTCAAGACTCATCTTCCTTCATGAAGCAGTTTGTAAAGTCACATCTCTTTAGTGAAGATGACATTGATAACAACAAATCAGTATGATTTCATTAAGATAATTCTTTTGTGATTATTAGTTTTCATAAAAGCAGCAAAGACATTAATCAGAGTCTAACTTGAGCTGAAATGTTGCCAAGAAATGATCTCATTTCACTTTAGGACAAACTCATTCATTTTATATTTATGAAGAATAAACTTTAATGAGATTAAGTATTTTGCCTAAACTTATTTAGTTTGTAATGGCAGAGCTGGGATGTGAAATCAGGTTGGACTCCGACGTCCTGGGTTTTAATCAGCACAGTATACTTTTGATTTGGCCCTCACTGTGTCTGTTCCAACACCACTAGCAATAACAGTCGATTTCTGCTGGACTTATTTGTTCCTTTTCAAATCAATTCATTCAATAAATATTTATGGAGTTCAACCCCTCCTGGCAAGGTTTCTCACTAGTCTACATGATTGACAATGACCTTCGAGGCATCACTAAGCTGAACTAGTGCTAGGAATGTGACCATTTACATAGCTACAGCCCATGAGATACCTGACACATGGCAATGGCTTCAGATATAGTAGGAAAATAGGAATGATGAAAATTTGCAGGGCTGCATGACGTTCTCCAATACTGAACATTCTTTTAAGATTGGCTAGTTTCAAGATCAGCAAACATTATCATAATACATATTTATTTACATATACCTACGTACATAGCTACATGTTTAAGTGTCAGTTCCGGGAAATCTTGTATTTTGTGTTACTAGTTTCATATGGTTTTAAGCTGAACATTTCACATGATATATTCATGATCTGTGAGAGTTTTATTGTCATCCTATAATTGCCTGTATCACATGACTAGAGATTAGAAATTCCTGGCTTTGATATTTGTACAGCAGGGACATAACATCTTTTAATATCTGATATCATCACTTCTAGGAGAATCTTTTGTTACACAGAATTAGTCACTAAAAACTACTTTCTCTGAACAACAGGAATTGTTCAGACTTTAGCATCTCCTACATATCTTTACCTGCCCAAATGAGCATTTTGGTAGCTTTTAGAAGCAATTTGATATAGAAGTCCATACCTTCCTTTGCTTTAAGGATGTTTCCTCTATTCTGATTTTATCTAACCCCTCCTTACACATCTTCATGTTACCTTACCAAAATCACTGTCATTACTATGAGTGTAGCCATATACCCATCGAATGTTGGCCCGAAAGGGATCCCGAAGATCTTCTTATCAGAGTCCCACAATCCTGGGATCAGGAACACACCGCTGCTGAAGTCATTTTGCTTTCATAACGATTCATGCACAAACATCCAAAGCCAGGAACTGTGCTGCCATCCACTTGCTCCCTGGTCACTAGCCTTTGTCTCCTAACCTCCCCAGATATAACCCTATCTTAGCCTGAACAGCCATCACAAAGGTTGTCAGCTACTTTTGTGTCACTCTGAATAAAATGCCTGACAGGAACAACTGGAGGTGGAAGATTTTGTTTCGGTTCATGGCTTCAGTCTGTGAATTCCAGTGCATGCAGCAGGGAAGGTAGGGACGAGCTGATGGCAGCAGGACTGTGTGACGTGGTGTGCGGGGAGCTGTAGTGTCAACCTGACACACTGGGCTGAGGGAGCCTCAACTGGGGAATGGCCTCCATTGGACTGGCCTGTGGTCATGTCTGTGGGGCATCTTCCTGATTGTTGAGTGATGTGGGAGGGCCCAGCCCACTGTGGGTGGTGCCACCCCTGGGAAGGTTGCTCTGTATTGTATAAGAAAGCAGGCTGAGCATGGGGTGGAGAACCAAGTCAGTTAGCAGCATTTGTCCATGGCCTGTGCTCCAGCTCCTGCCTCCAGGTTCCCGGCCTGAGTTCCTACCTCGGGCTCACCTGACCCAGGAGATGGGAGATGTAAGCCAAATAAACCCTTTCCTCCCCAAGTTGGTATTGGTAAGAGTGTTTTGTCTCAGCAATTGAACACAGTAGTAACAGACCAGGATGCAGAGAGCGCTCGGGAGCCATGCTACAGCCTTCAAAGTCCCACCTCTAGGTATAGACTTCTGCCTGCTAGGCTGCCCGCCCCCTCAAAAAATAATGTGATTAACTGGGGAATAAGCAACTCAAAACATAAACCTGTGGGGGACACTTCAGAGTCAAACCAAATACGTAGGCTGCTTCAACGAGGGCTGGGAAGTCCAAGCTCAAGGTGCGCCCAGATCTGCTGCGTAGTGATGATGTGATCTTTGACCTCTTGGCTGCTGGCATCTCCTTTCTGGTATCCTCTGGATGGAGAGAGAGTTGTGGCCTCTTTTCTTCTTTGATAAGGATACTGATCCCATCACAGCAGTCACTCTCATGGCCTTATCTAAACCTAATTATTTCTAAAAGTTCCCATCTTTAAATGCTGCCGTACTGAGGCTGGGGCCTGAATGTAGGAATGTTCGGGGAAGAGTAATGCAAGTCAGCCCACGGAGACCAAACGGCGTTAGCCAGGTCTTCAGGAAAACACTAAAGACAGCACCCGGAAAATGAGCTCCAGTGAGAGTCCATGGTTTCCGTGGGCTGACACCTGGTCAAAGGGAGCTGGACAGAAAGGACAGATGAAGGTGTGGCAGAGACTTGCAGAGGCAGCGAGCAGGGAGAGCAGAGGCCACACAGGAGGGAGCACTGACCTGAGTGGGGCTTCGAAACTGTTCCTGAGAGAAGACAGGCGGCTGACCGAGCCTCTGCTGACGAACAGGCGGATTTCCACCATGACAACAGAGAAGACAGCTTAAGGTGGAGTGTTCAAGCAAAGACGCAAATCATGGTTAGTTCACGACTCACAAAAGTCTGAATGGCTGGGCTGGAGAGATGGTTCAGTGGTTAGGAGCAGTGGCAGCTCTTGCAGAGGACCTGGGTTCGGTTCCCAGCACCCACATGGCGACTAACAGCTGTTTGTAACTCCAGTTCCAGGGAATCTGACACCCTCTTTTGACCTCCACAAGCATTTCATGACATGGATTCTCTTACATACAGGCAATATACATACATGAAATGCAAATACATGAAACAAAAGGAGAATATTAAAACAGTGTGTGGCTGGAACACTTAACGGTACGAAGGAGACGAGTCAGACTGAAGACGGACAGCTGGGCAGGGTGCAGCTCACGGAGAGCCTTGGGTCGTCCAAGAAGGGGACTGTCAGAAAGCAAGAGCACCTACGCATCTTACAGGGCTGTACGCAGCTCTCCTGCTCCGGCTCAGATGAAGTGCTCTGGCTCGGGCCGCAGGTCGGGTTGGAAGAACCAGAGAAGTGGAGGTGAGTAGGGTTAGAAGAAGGTCACCTGGTTGGCTCAGAGGGTCTGGGCCTGGGTAGCCAGGATGAAGTGGGTGCCGCCAACAATAATGAACAAGAAGATCAAATGTGGGGTGGGAATATTCAGGTTAGTGAAGGAAAAGAGGGTGACACTTGGGTGCTACCTGAACTAAGCGTGAGGTGCTTATTCAATCACGGATTTAATTGGCCAAGATGCAGGGAGAGATAGGGGTCTAAAGCGCTGGTAAAACATTCAAATTTGGGGGCTGGGGTGATGGCTCAGTGGGTAAGAATGCTTACTGTACAAGAATGAGGATCTGCGATTGAATCCCAGCACCCACATGAAAAGCTGAGTGTGGCACACTTGTGACCCAGTGTCAGAGGTGAGTGTGCAGAGACAGGAAGGCTGCTTGGGGTTCCCCGCTGCCAGTCTGTCTGAAACACAGTAAACTTCAGGTCTCCAGGGACTAAAGTAGAGGGGTAGAGTCAGACACCAGTGTCTTCATCTGTGTCTCTGTCTCTGTCTCTGTCTCTGTCTCTATCTGTGTGTGTATATGGACACATGTACTGGCTCTGGTGCGGACTTGTTGAGCCTGGCTGAACACACCAGGTACACACAAAAGCAGCAAAATTCAGCTGTTAAATTCACTAAAAGTGAGAGTTAGAGGCTTATAAACTGGAAGAAAGTTTAGAACTCTGTGGAGAACAAAAGCAGACATGCAGGTAAAGTGCAATGCTGTGGGCAGCAGGCACAGCCGTGCTTAGGCCCCTGGCTTCCCTGCGCTCCTGCTCCAGGCTGTCTAGGGGAATCGGGAAGAGTCATCCATAGCTGCGGACGGTCATGAACACTGTGACGATGCACACAGACGTCTTTGCTCCTTCACATGGCTGCACATCTACAGGGTCAGGACGGGACCACATCTTACCATCTGTTCCATCTATTTCTGGGTCCACACCAGCACCATGTCTCCCCTAGATGATGCACTCGCCTCCTACCCAGACTTTTCCTTTCTCCACACACTCTCATAATTTCTTCCCAATACAGTAGCTGGAGGAGTCTTTCCAGAGTGTAGGTCAGGTTACGCTGTCCCTCCGGCTACTGGGTGGTCACCAGGCCTCAAGATCTGTCACCACACTCTAGCTGGAGACTCCCAGTTAGCGTCACTGTCCTTGACAATTTCTAGAGGCAAGACCTGCCCTCTCTACATGGCTGGGCTTCCCAGGGAGCATGGGCTAGGGAACGCTCATCACCTCCAAGTCTTTACTCAAATGTCACCTTACTGAGCAGGCTCCTGGCCACTCCAGTCACGCAAGTTCCCTCCCTTCCCTCCTCCCATCTACTTTCCCAGACTGAATTGATATTGATATTGGTGATTACTGCATTGCAACACACCCCTGGACACACGCATGTGCATACATGATGTTTCCATCCCCTCCCTCCACATACCTGACCCTAAGCTCCTCGCCTTGGACTGTTTCGTGCTGCTGTACCCCCAGCATCAAGACGATGCACAACATAGTGTAGCTACTCCATAAGTATTTGTCAAATGCATAAATTAATGTTAAAAGCAAAAAAACCTTTTAATGGATAAATGGGACAGATGCTACAACAGAAATGAATGCCACAGGTCAGGGCACTCAGAGGACCTGCCAAATGTGAGTGCTTTTGAAGTAAGATTACGTAAGAATGTGTCTGGAGGGCTCACAGAGCTCAGTTTTCATTTGCAGAATTGTGTACCAGCCACTGCGGGCAACAGCCTGTCATACAAATGGGATGTGTTGTAAAGAGTCCGTATCTGAGCTGTTTTTAAAAATGGGTTTTAAAATGAATATTTAAATATTAATACAGAATATTAATATTTGAATTCATTCTTTTTCCTAAAACAAAGTTAATCTTGAGGCCAGCTCAGTTTCCAGACCCCTTTGGTAGCTAGATTTGCAAAACAACACTCCCAGAACACGCCAGGAACCCTGCTGGACTAATTAACGGCTATGTGCTTTTGTTAATTTATTATTATTATTTGCTTAAAGTTCTGGATGGTGGTTAGATGATTTATTCAGGAGAAATTATGATTATTCTCAGCATTTCAAAGGCTTTTCCCGGTTACTAAGGCAGATGTATTTTATGTCATTAGTAAAAAATCGTTTAATACCGTTAATCATAGATTAAAGGAAAAGTGGTAGAAATTCCAAATAAATAAATTTCGTGTTTCTTTCTTATTTATTTGTTGACTTATTCCCTTACTTTGAGACAAAGGCTCATGCATCCCAGGCTGACCTCAAACTCAAAATTGCTTTGTAGTCAAAGATGACCTTGAACACATAATCTTCCCGCCCCTGGAGTTGTGGGATTTCAGGCAGGTGCCGCCATGCCCTATTTTGGTGGAACTGGGGATTGAACCCAGGGCTGTGTGTACCTAGATGAGCACTGTACCTCTACTAGCTGAGCTGCACCCCCAGGACAAACCTCTCCTTTGCTTATACTCAGAGGCACTGATATGGCCTGTCTCTCCAGCAAGTGACTGAGAGTCTACTTTAGGCGTATTTCAATTTACATCTCTATTTTCTGACATTGGGGCTTGTTGCATGTCTTTCACAATTGAATTCCAGATTTTCCTAACTCAAAAGGATAAATTAAAGTTCGGGCTTTCATTTAGAAATAAAACTCTTTTTAACTTGCTTTCTTTAATATGGATATTAGACAAAAAATAAACATGAAATAAATCCCCAGACAATCGACATAGTGCTCCTTTAAGTTTAGAAGCGCACTTGATGTTAACAAAGGCAACCACTGTGGGAAGCTGGTGCTGGTCTTTATAATGCACAGTCCTATCTAGGGACCCGGCCTCTGTGGCCTCTTGTTCTCTGCACTTGGGCCAGTTGTGGCTTTCAGGGTTAATCACCATCTGCTGCATGAGGAAACTTCTCTGGTAAGAGCTGAGAGACGCATCAGTATTCTTTCTGCCCCCTGTTCCGCTATTTTCCTTGAGTCTTGGGTGTAGAGGTTGCATTGTGAATGTGTCACCTAGGGTTGATTGCAAAATAATAAATAAATAAATAAATAAATAAATAAATAAATAAATAAATTTCTCTGGTAAGAGCTGAGAGACGCATCAGTATTCTTTCTGCCCCCTGTTCCGCTATTTTCCTTGAGTCTTAGGTGTAGAGGTTGCATTGTGAATGTGTCACCTAGGGTTGGTTGCAAAATAATAAATAAATAAATAAATAAATAAATAAATGCAAGCTTCTCTGATGAGTGCTGGGAGGCCCACGTATGCAGATAAGACGGTCCATACTTAGCGTACAGTAAGAAATTACAATGGTCTGGGGAGAACCTTCTGCTTCTCTTTCTCTGCTGTGAATTATATTTCACATGCACAAATATTTAAGATGGCTTGTTACTTGAGAGCTTAGCTAAAATTTATGATATTATTTTTGTGGCCCCAGAGCCTCAGGAGAAGAGAGCTCTGTCCTTAGTCTAGCCAGGCTGCAGTGGCTGAAAGATGAGCCTCCAGGTCCTCCACTACACTGGGACCCTCCCAGTTCAGAGTATCAGGGTCACCTGCTTCTGAAGACCTGCATTAGTCATCCGCAGCCCCTAAAGGAATAGGAGTTTCCTTCCACAGAGCGGTTTCAGATCAGCCATAAAGAGTTATCCATCATTTTGGAATTTGAAGATGGTTAACAGCTAGGAGAGGATTTGGGGTCTCACAGCCATCCATAACATTACTGAAATCTAGGCCTAAAGATCACCAACTAACTTAACTTCCTCAAGTGCTGTGTCAGTTTCTGGTCTTGTTACTCTGACCAAATACCTGACAACAAGCAATTTAAGGAGGAAGGGTTTGTTTGGGCTCGCAACCCACCGTAGAGGGGCAGGTGTGGCGGCAGGAGCAGGAGGCAGCTAACCACACTGTGGTCAGACAGCAGAGCGTGCACAGGAGGAGGAACCGAGCTATCAAACCCCACGCCTGCCACCATGACTGATTTCCCCTAACAAGGCTCCTCTTCCTAAAGGTTCAGCAAACTTTCAAAAAAGAATGACTAGTTGCTTCCCCAAGTGGCTTTTTATCAAACTACCTTCACAATATTTGTATTTACGCCTATAGATCTGCGTGACTCTCAACCCTGATTAGAGAAACTGCTTTTTGCATTAGGTTGTGGTCAACACAGAGACTGGTCAAAGTACTGAGAATAACTGACCGAGTACACTGCTCAACTGTAGATGGGTCATCTATATCAACAACCCTCCATCCAAGGTTAAAGGGCATCACAGAAAACCTGACAGAAAGTATGTAAGAGGCAGAGGACAGGGAGGAGAGCTGTGACATGCTGTCTTCTGACAAGGGAGGGTCACACATCAATGAAAAGAATGTGTTTAAAAGCAGCTGGGCATGGTGGCACATGCCTTTAATCCCAGCACTTGGGAGGCAGAGGCAGGCGGATCTCTGTGAGTTCAAGGCCAGCCTGGTCTACATAGTGAGTTCCAGGACAGCTGGGGCTACAGGGAGACCCTGTCTCAAAAAGACCAAAAAAAAAAGCAGCACCAAGTGTTCAAATGTGAGTCTAGGGGAACATTTCACATGCAAAGCACAGCAAATGCCAGTGGGTCTGGACAAGTCATGCTCGATGAAAAGCTCCTAAGTCCCTGTCCTGGATCCCTGACCTCCTGTCACTCAAGTCTGACCCTTGGCCACCTCCCACACTCGTTTCCTGTCTTGCCCTCCTTGTTTCTGACTTCTGACCTTTTCATACCTTGTCCAGGGTCAGTCCCTGCATCACCCCAGTCTTCCTTTTCCTGCCCATCCAGCTGTGCCTACTGCCACCTGTGGGGCAGCGACAGCGAAGGCCAGAGCTCAGGCTTGCTCCTGCACACCTCTGTGAGCAGGCAGTAACTGCTCTGTACACACAGGGTTAGAAGGAAGAAGTCGGTGTGCAGCAGAAATGGGTGGAACGCATGTCACTCTGCGGCTTATCTCAGACTCACTGGCTTGTAGGTTTCCCTGTTTTCACCTTTCATTACAAAATTTAAGTGTTTGTGTTTGTAAAAGCACCATTCAAGATCCATTCTACCCTGTTAAAAACGTGATCAACCCTATGATCCTAGACAACGTTGACAGCCTTCACAGGGAAGCTCTGTCCTCTCCTCCAAAACAGACAACCTCCAAACCCCATACCCTGTGTGTGACCATTTTTGTAACTACAGTCAAAATAAGAGGATGGCATTGAGCAGGTCCTCCTCCAGATGGCTGCTCTCCTCATAGAAGAGGAAACAACACAGAAAGACGCACCTAGAGGGAGATGACCACAGAAAGACCAATGTGGCCACACGGCTAGCAAGGCCGTGGACCCCCAGCAGGCAGAAGATGTAAGAGGGATTACCACCTTCTGGATTCAGGGGAACAAGCCACTACCAACACCTTGGTCTTTGACTGTGGGCCTCCAGAAGTGTGAGGCAATGCATTCCTGTTGTTTAAACTGTGGTACTTAGCTCCAGCAGTCCTGGGAAGCTGATAGGCTACTGAACCCAACATAGTATATAAATGACCTGGTCAAAGATTACCATGCTAGCTTTAGCTTTCATCATGAAGCTGATTAAGAATAACTAGACTGTGTAAACACAGCAGTAAAGAAAGATGAAATAATGAAATTTGTAGGTAAATGGATAAATCTAGAAACTGTTATACTAAGTGAAGTAACACAGATTCAGAAAAACAAACGACATATGTTCCCCCTCATATGTGGGTCCTAGCACTAAATCCTTTCAAGTTCCAGTTCCTTCTGATAAGATGCTATACAGCAGTGCCTTCTGCACAAAATAAAATAACTACCATCATCATGACTTCAGCTGAGCCTGATCGCTAAACATTGTCACAATTGGGCTTGTTAATGGTTGTGTTCAATCATTAAAAGAGGGCCAAGCAGTGTCACTGGACCCTTACTGGAGTATCCAGCCACTTTCCCCAGCCAACGGTAGGTAATTTGACCCTAATCACACATGGCCTCCGGGATTTGGGGAGGGCTAAATTGTACAATCTGGGGAAGGCTAGGAAGAGAAGGCATGACTCATGCTGGTAAAGACTATCCAGTGTGCATACCCTCAGGTCATACATGTACCTCAGCAACACCTCAGTTATCTCACTACCAAAATACCTGAAAGCAAATCCTGAATCCATCACTCTAGAGCTCGGTCTTGGAAGACACAAGAAAAATGAGGAGGAACCCAACAGAGGAATGCTTTTGGAAGCCCCTGTCAAGAAATTCCAATGGACTCTCATATGAACATTTGAAAATTGCCATGTTCTGACTTTTTTCTAGTTCCCTATCTAGAACTTACAATGCTAATTACTCTTGCCTTTACTTCTCCTTCACATCTCCTATTCACCAGTCAAGGACTTTCTTTTCTCCCTATAGACAAGAGTTATGCAATCTGGGCGTCTTTTAGATAGACACACTGAAGGGGTACCCCAATTGCCTCTCCTTGTATCCCTGTTCAGAAGCCAGAGCAGTCTGCATCCAGATTCCCTATCAGCAATTTGGGTAACCTCTTTAGAGGATGATGTGATAAGAATAGGAGGTAGGAATTGGCTAGTTAGTCAGGGTAAAAAGACCTCAAAGAAAAGTAGCCAGTTTCTGGGCTAAAAGTCAAAATGTCCTTGGGCCTGTTAGCAATATACTCTGTTCCAAAGGCCAAAAATGTCAAAAGTATTTGGGAGCATGTATCTAATCCTTAAAAGATGTTAGGGTTACCTTTTCAGAGGGGGGAATGTTAGATCAGCCAAAAGCCCCATAAAAAAATAAATCAATCAAAGAAGAAGAAAGAGTACATGAAGTTACCAGAAAAAGTGATGGGGAGCTATGGCAGGAGTTGGAGGGGAGGGAGTGGGCATGGATTTGATCAACATACCTTGTATGCATGTATGAAATTCTCAATAGATTATTTATTTTAAAAAATGAAGAAATGTCTAGTGTAAGGCTGAGGCAGGAGAGTTTGTGAGGCTGTGAGTTTGAGGCTAGCCTGGAATGCAGAGTAAAACTTCTGGGTGATAAGATGGATTTGATCAAAACACCTTACATGCATGTATGAAATTCTCAATAAAGTTTCTATAAAAGTTAAAAAAAAAACTGGTTAAAAGGGAATGGTCACAAAATACTAACAGGAAGACATGTGGATGAAAGAAAATGGTCCTCACCACCTGATGATCAGCCGCAGCAAACCGGAAAGTACAGGGGAACCCTAGGATGCTCTCTGCCTCCATACAGCATCTCCAGCCTCTTCTACCACTTGTGTGTCTGCAGGTCTCCCCCATCCCATGCCACCAGACCTCTGCCTCCCCACTGTGTCCCCAGGCCTCTCACTAGCTTTCCCACTGAGCCTACCTGTCCACACATATTGTGAATGCACATAGATTGTTTCCATCTGAGTGGGGACAAAGTTAGGAAAGGTAATGAGAGTGGTAAGGGACTAGGAGGGTGGCTCTGTCTTCACCCCCCGCTGGTCAGGCAGGGGAGCAGCTCTGCCCCCAGGCTGGTCAGCCAGGCCCCTTTGCTGTAGCGGCCCTTGCTGCTGACCAGGATCAGAAGGGCTTACTTCTGTCGGCCTTCTTCCTTCCAAACAGGGAGAATTCTGAGGTGTCAGGAAGGATCAGAATCAAAATGAGTCAGACCATTTCTACGTAGTCCCAGGAAACATACCCGGAGCACTGACACATGTTTCTGGACCACCAAGGGGATGTGGAATACCCTCCTTCCTCCTGGGACCACTGCTTTCTCTCCTGATCTCTGGTCTCTGGCTTCCTTCCCTGTGTGAAAACTGCCAGCATCACCAAGACAGTTTAATTTGTAATCCAGGTACATGAACCTGAAATGGTGCTCTCTGGGTGTATTTCTATGACATATGATGCATTTCCAGTCACCTAGTAGTGGCACTTTTAGCTGGTCCTATGTCACAGAGTTAATTACCATCCCAAGTTTATTTTTTCATTATTCTCGATTGCTGACTTCAGGTTAATCCTTAATTTATGACAAAGTAAAACAAGCTAGGACATGATTAGTCAACATTTATCTCTGCAAAGTACTATGAAAACCAATTTATAGGATTAAGAGTCAAAAACACACTTGTCAAACACTGCATTAATTGGATTGCTTACCACCTCTACATGCTCACCTGTAAAATACTCGGCGAGAGACTTTTACCCGGCAGCACGGTTTCACCGCCTGGGAGAATGCGAAGCTCACAGTAGGTCTCCAAACTTGTTTAGTTAATGGACAAATGCTGGTAATATGGAGAATAAAATCACTCCACAGTAACTAGTAGGAAGGGTTATGGTGCACTGGGCACCAGAAGTAATTGGAGTGTGGCCTAGTGCTTGTGGCAAAGGGCTTGTATAACTAGGAAAATAAAGTTTAAATATTTACTGTGATTGGTTCTACCTTGAGAAGCAGGGTTATTCAAAAAGTATGGAAGTTTTCTATCACTGTTCTCCATCTATAAGAAAGGGAAGTAAAAACATATAAATGAATTATATATATATTATATATATATATTCATTCCATGTTTGCCATATTTAATGCATGGTAGGGGATTCTAAAATACCTGCCTCATTAGTTTGACAAGTAATGAAATCATCATTCTCTTTTCTAGAACAGCAGAAAAATTAATTTAAAGCACTTTTTAATATGGACTATCACTTTGCGTTCTGGAGCTAACGAATATAAAATGAAGCCATCGGCTCAGCCTGCCACACCCCACTCTGCTGCGTGCAGCTGCTTCTCTGTTGCTGTGATAAAATACTCTGAAAGGGCTGGAGAAGTGGCTCAATGCCTAAGAGCACTGGCTGCTCTTGTGGAAGACCTGGGTTCAGTTCCCTGCGCCCACATGGTGGCTAACAATGGTTCATAACTCCAGTTACGGGGGATCCAACGCCCTCTTCTGGTCTCCACTGGCATTGCATGCAACTGGGGTTCTTAAATACATACGAGCAAAACACTTATATATATGAAACAAAAAATGAATTTAAAAATACCCTGACAAGAGCAACTTACTGGAGAACAGGTTTATTTTGTCTTATGGTTCAGAGGGGTATAGTCCATCCTCCTGGGAAAGCTGTGGTGGCAGGCTGGCAGGAGCAGAAGGCTGGCCAGTCACATTGCATCTATTCTTAGGGAACAGAGGAGCTAGGAAATGGGTCTGGGCTACAAAATCGCAGTCCTGCCCCTAGAGATTCACTTCCTCTAGCAAGACTCTGCCTCCTAAACTTTCCACGCCCTTCCCAATTAGCATCATTAACTTGGGACCAACTGAGCCTACTGGGGATATTTTACTTTCAAATCACAACAAATCCTAAACTAGAATAAGAATACATGTTTTGTAAAAAATAGATACTAGTTAATACACCTATATCTACAAGGAAATCGATTGTTTTATATTGTTTAATTTGCCACTTAAATTAGTAAATAAAAACTACGCAAAAATATTGAGATTATAGCTGTTTGGTCTTCTTATAATCAAATTAAAATAGTATACTATAATAACATCTAACCTTTATGACTAATAGAATTTTTGAGGACAGCAGCAATAAATTATATGTGTTTTCCATCTCTGCTTTTGTGGCTTGTGTACTGGCAAAACCAAAACACAGCTTCTATACGCAGTATAAGGTCCACAGAGTTAGTGCAGAAGTGAATTTGCATTTGATTGACATTTGCCAATGGAATAACGACAGTGAGGGATGGAGGGAGACAGTGGACATGAGCACTGTCAGTCAGGTACCATTGCAGTTCTAGATAATTCCAAGACAAATCACCACTGTCTGATAGTCAGCTTGACAGTACTCTCAGGTCATCTAAGCCCTCATACTCTTAGGAACGAGTCTCCTTAAATGTTCTCTTTTTACGAGATCAAAGTTACCACATTATTCGTGCTGACTTCTGGGGGGGGGTCATTTTGGATGAGTCATTACGTTGTAATATTATCTTTCTATGTTATTACCTTTCTACGTCATTAAAGAATGGAGTTAAGCCTGAAAATTACAAGTGGGTGTTGTTCAGTATAAGGTCAGTAAAGCTCAAAAATACTAAGCTGCGTTCTTGCTAAGGCTGCACCTCTCCTGTGCTTGTCCCTCTGCCTTAGCTTGCTGTGCTACCCAGCCCCAAAGGCAGAGCACAGGACTGATGGAACAGAGAAACCTCAAAGGCAGTTATGACACTCCTGCTTCGTAAAATAAAAGCAGTAAGGGCCATTGAGCTGAATGCTCATGTTTCCCCACTCTAAAATACATTTTTTAAATAAAGATGCAGTTAAATAGAAGGTAGAAAAATGCGATGCATTTCTGACTGCCAGAGAAATACACAGACTCCAGCTGTAGGACTATTTTCATACACTTGAAATAGAGATATCTCTTATCATCGCTAGAGACAAATTTCTTAGCAAGAAAAATCCACATACTTATCAGTAGATATAATATTGCACACACAAAGTAGAAGCCAGACAAGGCCCAAGAAAAGGAAATAAATCACTGGATGCAATTTGAACTGCGGGACCTGGTGGCGAATGAGTGTGGAGCCGAGCGGGTGCCACCCTCTGCCTCGGCACCGCAGAGGATGATACATGCTGCTTAACATGGCCCTTCCGTGGACCCGAGCCCTCGCTAAACAGGGCTATCTCCTTTAAAGATGCGATACAATTTAGTGTGGTTGTTAGTTCAATTCCGGGACTCTCTCGAGCCAAGACTATCAATCATGCCAAACGGTGGAATTATTCATACAGTTCAGTACTCTGGACTGCTCCTCACAGGAGACTGAAGAGATACGATCAAGCTCATTTAATTTAGACTTGAGGCTGGACGTGAAGTTCACTCCCAGTGGAGCGGTACTATTTATCTACTGAACCACCCAATTCCTTAGGTTTTGTTAAAGTGGTGTCTGATGGAAGATTTTTTTCAGAAAATTTTGCATTTAAGAGGACAGGGCAATAGTATGAAAATTCAGAGATCTATGTAACAACTAGGAATTCACACGTTTGAATACTGAGCTGCTGAAACGTGAAAAGTTAGATATAAATATGTTCAAACTACTGCGTGACCTGTAACAAAAGTGTACTGTGTAATTTTTTAAGTTCTATTTTTCCTGTAGCACAGTGTTACAATAACAGGCCAGGTTAGCAACTAAATAAATAATGTCTTAGAGTATACAGAGAAGAGCTAGTTTATTAGAAAATGAGTCTCTGTGTGCAGTGACTCTCAGAATGAATGTCACCTCTGTCCTCTTGGGTTCGGCTGTGTGGGAGTTACTGATGCTTTTGTTTAACCACAGACCTCATTTCTCTGCCTGTGAAATGCACAGAGAATTTCTCTTCTGAGATTTGTCGGCACAAAGCTGGAAAGTAGAGAGTTCTTGGAGGTGCAGTGCAAGGCTGGCGGGGTACCGAAGGAGGCGCTGCTGCTTGCCCCTCTGCCCTGACTGTCTGTTTACTCTGCCCTCAGGGGGAATGCTAAGAAACCAAAAGGCTAAACACACTTGCTTTTCCAAAACCATCAGCCGAGGAAATCCTGACCGCTTTCTCTGGTGTTTCAACACTATAGATCATGAATTGTCTTAAAATATCAACATGAAAATACCTCCTGACTTACAAGGGTGATCCACACTATCAGCCATACAGGATACAGTGTCACACTGAAGAGGATAAAGTCCCCACGTCATCTAACCATGGGAAAATGAAACGGTCCATCTGTGTCCATGTGGATGTCATGTTTTTAGCCGTAGTTCACTTGTTTACTCTAAGCGCTAGGTCAAGTGTGGTTTCATTGGCTTGCAGCCCTCTGTCTAGGTTCTTCTTCCTAGTCATGGTGGTAACCAAACCCAGGACCTCGTACACGTGCGAGGCGGCACGTGCTCTACCACTAAGTGATTTCCCTTGTTTTCGTTTTGAACTGGTAAGCACTGGAACCACTTTCGGGGTGCTTACTTCGAACTGTTTCTCATGTATAATTTTATAGCTAAAAAGTCGGTTTGGCTTGAATCCAGGACTAAGAAGATATTTATAGTATTTTTAATTCATTCATAAAGAATCAATGGGTTTTAAACAATTAGTATATTTTTATTAATACAATGAAACAAAGTTTGAATAATGTACTTCCAAACTCATTTTAATTTGGGAAAGAGGAAACGTGATTCATTGGACAAAATTTGATCTATCCACTAATGACTAGTAACTTTTCCCTGAAACCTAGGCATGGCAGCATAGGCCTATAATCTCAGCACTTGGGACGCAGAGTCAGGAAGATCAGGAGTTCGAAGTCATCCTTGTTTACATAGTACATTTGAGGCCAGCCTGGGCTACATCAGACCCTGTCTCAACAAAAACACCACTACCACCACCACCACCAACAATGATTTTTTCCAAATTATATCTCTTATCAGTAGAAGTTAAAACCCGGAAATAAAAATTAGAATAGGAAAAATCCATCAGCTGAAAGAAAGAAATGAATTGCTTCTCTGAAGTGTTTTATCACTACAGGTCATGAATTGTCTTAATATACCAACATAGGGAAAATACCTTCTGATACATGGGACAGCCACATTACCAACACACCACTGTGTGTATGTGGGGTCAGAGAGGCCAAGAAAGAAGAAGACAAAGCCCTTAAAACAATGGTTATTAAGGGATTTCTGCTTCCGGGCATCTTAATCTAACCAAGGGACAAAGTTTCCATAAAACGTGAAAACGGGCTGTGGGGCCGCATTGGCAAGTAGCCACGGAGCCTGACTTGAGACACCAGCACCCCAGGAAGAGGGAAGATGCCTGTATTTCACCAGCAGCATTTGCCTCCCCCACCCCACCCTCTAGATGTGTGTCCCATGATTTCACTGAATAGAGAGTAGGCAGAGGACACTGGCCTAGACGTTTTATCATGTTTTGGGTTGGGGAACAATATTGGAATTCAGGTTATTTTGGAAGTTAGGATGCATGGTCACAATAACCAAAAGCCAAGAATAAAATTGGATGATTTAAAGGGATTGACGGGCCAACTGGAGATACGGATTTAATTATGATAAACATGTACATCAAGAGAAACTGTGAAGGTTTTCATCCAAAGCCGAACGTGTGAAGATGGGAGTGGAAGACCCAGTGTGGAAACACAGCACAATGCTTCAAACGCAGGAACTCAGTGAGTAGGGTTAGGTACTGACCAGCCGGGGGCCTAGAGGGGACAGAGGCATCCACAGGCAGGGCAGTCCAAAAACCCAGATAAACACGGAGGAAAAGCAAAAGAGAAGTAAAGGAAATAAGAGGCACAGGCACAGCGGCCAAGTCTTACACACTTTGCTATTGTCCCTGTGGGAATGAATGGCCGTAACTGGAGGATAAGGCTGAGATCATTTTCCCAAACTGAAAACAACCCTCTCTGCCCCTGGTCTTTTCTAGTACTTAGGGTAGAGTGACTATTCTCCAGCTGATTAAAGGAATCTACTTAGAGGCTGAAGAGCGGCCTTGGAGGTTCAGTCGTGTGCTGCTCTAACAGGAGACCCAAGTTCAGTTCTTAGAATCCATATTAAATTGCTCTCAACTCCCTGCAACTCCAGCTCCAGAGGATCTGACTCCTCCGGCTCCAAGGGCACTGCATACCTGTACACACACACAGACACACACACAGACACACACACAGACACACAGACACACACACACACACACACACACACACACACCAAAATAAATCTGTAAAACATTATAAAAATTTAAAAAACCTGTTTGGAGACATTATCATGTTAAAGAAATTTAGTTTTCAAATTCAAAATGTCAGAGATTTTTAAAAATTGATTTACTGATCTATTTACTGATTTATTGAATTAAATGTTGGAAAAGAAACAGAATGTGACTTGCTCAGCAAAGTCTCAGCTTGGGCTCTCTTTAGGATGGTCTATGTCAGGTCTGGGGAGCGAACAACAGTTCAGGGTCAGGATCTGGCACATACAGAGCTGAGGAGAAAAGTGCTCTGAGATGTCCCAGTGGAGGCTTAGAGGAGACAGTCCGCCAAACAGCCCCGTGTCAGGGAAATGCTGGGGCTACAGTGTTGGTGTCTAATTTCATTTTTCTCTGATTTGATTGCTGTCATGTGCTCCACTCCCCTGCAGTTCTCCCAGATCCTCAGTAGAAGCACTTGGCACCCAGAACCTCAAGCCAAGGGTCCCTTGGGAGATGAGAACGCACCAGGCAGTTCAAGGCACACATGGAAAGCGGCATCACGTGCAGGATGTAGGACACAAAGGCAGAATGAGAAGGGGCAGGAAGTTTCAGAAGGGGACCTGCTGCAGGGAGGCGGAGTGAGGCAAGCCACTCACTCAAGTCCTTGCCATCCATGGGTAAAGACTTGCTCCAACACAGGAGAACAGGGTGGCCCCAAAGGAGCATGTGGCAAGAGGGTGCCAGGGGAAGGATAGCTGTGTGCAGATCCAGGCATCACACATGTACCAGTTAGCCAGGTGGTCATAGGATATAACCATGTGTGTATGCATCCCTCAAACTTTGTCTAAGAACAAGTTCTCAATTCTGCAAACATTTATTATACCCTGTATTATAACTTCTGACCTTTCTCCAGCGATGGCACCACCACCACCACCACGTACTGTGTGTGATCTTATGTGGTGGTGTGATGAGGACTAGTATTGTTACCTGCTTCCTTCTAACACTTCAGCCTTTCAGAACAGCTCCATCCACAAACCCCCGAGGCAGATCAGGCAGCTGTGACTTTCCACTGACACTGAGGAGAATGGGTCCCTGAGGCCAGGGGAGAGCATGAGGATGGTGAGGATGTCCCCACCTAGTGCAGGCCAGGTAGAGAGAGGAGAGAAGGGAGAGGCAAGAGGGGAGAGGAGAGGGGAGGGGAGGGGAGAGAAAGAGAGAGAGAGCGCTACCAATGTACCAATGACAAGGAGGCAAACAGAAGAGGAATCAAGGTGAGACTCAGGGCGCAGAGCAGCCCCATAGGCTCCACTCTCGCCTAGAACAAGGCTGGGCTGTGAAAGTTTGAATTCTCTTATTGCCTGTTTCTTAACTGACCCTGCTTTTAATTTGCTACTGGACCTTGAAAGATCAAGACAGTGGTGTCGTGTGCAGCTGTGAGATCCCACAGCTCCAGGTCCCCGATCCGAGGAAAGTATAGGAATTTGTTGTAAGGAGTGTTTATATGCAATTAGAATTAGCAACAAACTTAAATTACCGGATGGTTCCACTTCATTTGAGAAAATACTGACATTCTAGTTTTGATTTGCTTCAACAATTTTAGAAAATATCATTATTGGTATGGACTAATTTATTGCATGCTTCTTAAGAAAAAGAGTGGCAGCAGGCACTAAATAAATTTTGCAAATTAACAACTTAAATGTAATTATGAATTCAAAATACTGCTTAAATAGAAATAAATCCAAGCATGAAAGACAGGGTTCTATTGCATAACAGATAAGAAAGCATGCATTCCCCTGCCCTGTTAGAATCAGCTCCCTGAAAACACCTCCCCAACTACCAAAGACGTGTGACCATCATTGTGGCAACAACTGATGGAGAAAATACTTCCTGCAAGACATTTCAGCGGTTTGGAGAAGGAGAATGAGCTCTGGACACATTAAATAACACGGGAGACGGGAGCGAAGGGAAGGAAAGAGTGAGCTCGGAGGAAAGGTCAGGAACACACAGACAGAAGAGGAAAAGGCCTGAGACAAGGAACGTGGACCCCAGAAGAACCAGGAATAAAGAAAAACCGCTAACCAGAGAAACTTGACTCTCGACTCCAGGAACTTTCCAGACTGCTGTGCCTGGCTGCAGGTATAAATGGTTGTGAATAACCTGCAAAGTGTGGGCCGACAAGTGGGTTTGCTCCTTCATGCCTGCCTTTCTCAAACTTTCCCTTCCTAGGTGTGAGGCGCGGTGTGGCTGCAACGACAGGGTTCCTGACTGATGTGTCCTGTTAGCACTGAGCTCACGGGGTGGTTTCTGGCTCATTTGGAACCTTAGGTAGAAACTTCTCCTTGAAGAACCATACTTGGCTGGGGGCACAGGACTTAAGTCACATAATGAAGGGAGACCATCTTTGATGTGGCCTTGAACATGGTACTTGTTCAGAAAGTAAAGCAGGGGTTAAGAAGCATCTCTCTACCTCTGGATAACCTGAGCTCTAAAAAGCTCTCTCTCAACCACCTTATGAAGGTTCTCTGCTCGGCCCACACTCTAAATGCTGGTGGAGATGTGGCTAGTGCTGTGCTGAGCTGATACACAGTGTGGGGTCTGTGACTAACTAGCGGAGGTCACACGTGTACCCCATATTGCAGCCTCCTGGGGTGGCCTGACCTCTGCCCACAGGTTCCCACTGACTCAGATAAATAAATACCGGTCCAGATCTTCTGAGCTACAAATCAATATATCCCTCCGCTAGCTTGACTGGCACTATGAAATGAGTGCATTCCAAGTTCAATCCATCTACTTCACTCTTTAAAACGGACTTTTCCCGCTCAGTCCATTCCACTCACCCAGTTATTTAGGCCAGAACCTTACAAGTTGTCCTTGACTTCTCTCTTTCTTCTGATTCTGAACCTTATTCACTTTACCCTATCTTGTAAAACATGCATCTGCAAGCTTTCAAAAAAATCCTAGAAAAGCACATATTAGTATGACCAAGAGAATGAGGCATCCTTTCTACAAGTGAAACTAAAAAGCAAGATATTTTCAGAGAAATTACAAATACACACTTTTCATACATTGTTTGCCTATCTATCTCCTATCTATCTATCTATCTATCTATCTATCTATCTATCTATCTATCTATCTATCTATCTATCTATCTATCTATCTATCTATCTATCTATCTATCTATCTATCTATCTATCTATCTATCTATCTATCTATCTATCTATCTATCTATCTATCTATCTATCTATCTATCTATCTATCTATCTATCTATCTATCTATCTATCTATCTATCTATCTATCTATCTATCTATCATCTATCTAATCTATCTATCTATCTATCACTTTTTCCCTGTAGCCCAGCTGGCACAGAACTCACTGTGTAGACCAGGCTGGCCTCGATCTCAGAGATCTGCCTGTCTCTGCCTCCTGAGTGCTCGATTTAAAGTGTGCACCCAGCATACTTTTCAAATGAATTATTTAGTTTTCTAAAATAGAGAAATATTTCTGGAATCAGACTATAACAACAAAAGGAATATTTGGAACTCATATTTGAGAAATTTTGTAACCAAACACAAAATTCTTATGGAGATAGTAATTGGAAAGACATTGTTTATCTTTTGGATACGGCAAAAATTCCCACAAAATCTGCTTGGTGAGATTTGGAAGCCAGCATGCCCTGTCTCACCTTCAGTTCTGACCAGGTGCAAAGCTAAGCTCACCGTGTCGTGTGGAACTGAAGTCAAAGCACATACTACACTAACAGCTCTGAGACACTCGGAGCATTTTAATAAAATCGTGTTGAGTGAATAGGAAGGACTGTTTAACTTTATAAATGAAACTGAGCTTTAGAGTCCTACATACGTCTATAGAATTCTGCAAAGAGGGCCATTAGAATGGTTTTATTCTTTTGAAAAACCATAATTATGAAGTCTGTTTCATTTTGCTTTCAGTACTTTTTGAATTTTAAGTTTAAATTTGGTAGTATGGTATGTTCCCCTTCATATGCGGATCCTAGCACCAAATCCTTTTAAATTCCAGGTCCTTTTAATAGGATGATACTATACAGCAATTATTCTGCATGAAATAATTACCATCATCATGACTTCAGCTGAGCCTTATTGCTAAACATGTCACAATTGGGCTTGTTGACAGTTGTGTTCATTCATTAAAGGAGGGCCAAGCAGGGTCATTGGACCCTCACCAGAGTATCCAGCCACTCTTCCCACCCAACTGTGTGTAATTTGGCTCTAATCACACATGGTCTCCTGGATTTGGAGAGAGCTAAAGTATACAATCTGGGAAAGGCTAGGAAGAGAAGGCTTGACCCATTCTGGGTAAAGGCTATCCAGTGTACATACCCTCAGGTCATACATACACCTCAGCAACCCCTCAGTTATCTCGGTAAGTAAGCTCAGGAAATTCATTGGTTCCCCAGTAAAACTTTAATCAGACGAGATTGGGTGCGTTCAGGGTGGTATGGCCGCAGTGCCAATCAAAATCCACATGACATTTTTCAAATAATTGGAAAAATCTATCCTAAGATTCATATGGAAGCCATTCTGGGTATCCAGTGTACATACCCTCAGGTCATACATACACCTCAGCAACCCCTCAGTTATCTCGGTAAGTAAGCTCAGGAAATTCATTGGTTCCCCAGTAAAACTTTAATCAGACGAGATTGGGTATTGGGTG
>NW_008332089.1:1813593-1817271 GCF_000622305.1 Nannospalax galili
ATAGCATCAAGAATCCATTACATTTTAATATAGAATTTCACAAAAATAAATTGTGTTTTCCAAAATATTTACTGACAGAATGTTGTTTTGTAATTTTTTCCCGTGGATAATTGTAATTTAAGTTTTTTAAAAGATTATTTATTTAATAACCACATACTTAGAAGAAGCAATTCATTACAACAGCATTGACATATTCATAACAATTTCCAGAGATAAGATGCTTCTCTTTCCAAATTGGCTGTAAATTTTAGGTTTATAGTTGAATTATTAGAGTTATACAATATTGTACTCAGTATAAACCCTGCAAGACATAAAATTAAATGAGATTTTAACCTTTAAAAAAGATCTTCATTTCATTATTAAAATACACAGTTTCATACAGAAAAATTCATTTTTAACGCTATTGACATTAAGATGTTCGCACATGCATTTCTAATCACTATATAGCTGATTATTACTAGTCACAGTCAGTTACTTTCTGAGCTCCTTGGCATCTGAGCATGGATATAAAGTCGTCAGGTAGATTTCAATCGTAATGTTTTTCACATCTACTAATTATTAAGGAGGAAATTTTTATGCTTTGAAGAATTATTAATCTTTTTTAATTTTTAATAACTACATGATTAGAATAAGCATTTCACTATAGCTTTAACATATTCAGTAACACACTCCAGAGCAAGAGTACATCTCTTTCACAAATGTGTACAAGTTTCTAGGTTCACAGTTGAGTTAATACAGTTATACAATATTGAACTCAGTATAAGCCCTGTAAGACATAAAATTGAATGAGTTTTTAACCTTTAAAAAAGATTTCCATTTCATTTTAGACTATACTGTTCCTTGCAGAAAGGCTCATTGATTTTGCTACTAACACTGAGATGTTGGCACATGCATCTCTAACCTGTATATATCTGATTATTACTAGTCATAATCGGTCGCACTTGGATCCTTGGCGCCTGTGTATGTCTGTAAAGTCATTGGGCAGATTTCAATGGTATTGTTTATCATCTCTATTAATTACTATAATGTAAATTTCCATGCTCCTTCCTCAAACATAATACATTTTTTAAAAATTTATTGACTTTTTTGTGAGTGTGTGTGTATATCACACAGAACATCCCAAACCATCTCATTCAACTACACACCCACTTCCCACATAGCACCCTCTCATAGCCTCCCACCCCCCCACTAGAGCCCTTATACTCTGATATCCCTCCTACTGTCTGCTGTGTTGTCAGCACCCCAGCCATTGCCCATGACTTGTCCGTTTGGTGAATCTAGTCACCCTATATAGAGGTCTTTGTTTTAGGAGGGTCAGCTGTTCCTCATCTAGCAGTAATCAGTTGTCAATATTCCTTTAAATAAAATTGCGGTCTGCTATTAATTTTCCCAGTTCTATGCTAGGTTACAAGGCCAGCCTGGTCTACATAGTGAGTTCCAGGACAGCTGGGGCTACAGGGAGACCCTGTCTCACAAAGACCAAAAAAAAAAGAGCGAAAATGAGAATGTAAAAGGTGTTTAAAGGATATAGGAATGGAGATCTTTTCCCACAGAAATACAGAGAGAAAGCCTAAGCAAGTGAAGAAGGTCTGTGTAGGTTTGTTATGATATATAAAGGAAGAGACAAAAATAATATACACATAATCTTAAAATTTCTACAGTCATAGTATAGTCAACTAGATTAAGGAACAAAGTATACATCTAGTCAAGGTTTATCTGAGAATATTTGGTTTTTTTACGCAAGCTTTATCTACAAAGCACATGAGAATTAAAAGTACCAGACTGGTGCAACTAACCTTATTGGATGTTTAACAGCCATAGTTTAAGGCCTATACTAACGTGGTCAGAGGGACTTAAAGGACAGTTTTTGCCCCTTGCCCTCCAAGGTCAACTAAGTTCCAGGGGACTATGAACATCTCTCAAAATGTCCTGTAACTGTGGCAAGTCACCTGTTCTCTTGTTGAGGGAGGACATGGAGACCCCCATGAAATGGACTTGAACCAGTGTCCAGTCTACAAAGAGGAGGGTCAATTCAGAGGAAACATCTCATTCATGCTTCCAAGTAAAGCCACATATGGTCAGGCAGGATCTCTGACTTTGCTTCACATAGATGGAACTGGTAAAAGAAAGGAGCCAGGGGCTCCTCCCAAGCCCATATAATCCCTGAGGAACAGATCCACAATTGACCTTAAGTGTAAAACTAAATTGATTTACTTGGGCCAACTGTATGGTCTTAAACATCCAAAAGGAAAGTATAACCAAAGAGTAAAGTCATCAGTATATTTCTTTAAGAGTTCAAGGGATTACATTCCCTGGACATTAGGCTTAAGTCTATATAAAAAGTTATTTAGACAGTTATTTCTCATTGATGATTTTGTTCCTAACCAGAAAGTGCTGCTCAGATTTAAGACTTCAAATCTTGGTCTCCAACACTGTAGTATCCACCTGTAGCTAAGGGAGACAACCAGCTGTTGTTCTAAAATGATGGATAAATTTTTCTCCCCCTAGCTAGAAGCCTTTTGAGAGGGAACTAACACTGATTCTAACTGCTCCCAAAAGCTATCAAAATACCTGAAAGCAAATCCTGAATCCATCACTGTAGAGTCCAGCCTTGGAAGACAAAAGAAAAATGAGGAGGAACCCAACAGAGGGATGCTTCTGGAAGCCCTTGTCAAGAAATTCCAATGGACTCTCATATGAACATTTGAAAATTGCCCTGTTCTGACTTTTTTCTAGTTCCCTATCTAGAACTTACAATGCCAATCACTCTTGCCTTTACTTCTCCTTCATATCTCCTAGTCATGAATCAAGGACTTTCTTTTCTCCTTAGAGATAAGAGTTATGCAATTTGGGAGTCTTTAAGATAGACCCACTGAAGGGGCACTCCGATGGCCTCATCCTGAGTTCCTGTTTAGGCTGGAAGAAGCTAGAGCGGTCTGCGTCCCAATTCCCTATTGGCAATTTGGGTAACCTCTTCAGAGGATGGTGTGATAAGAATAGGAGGTAGGAATTGACTAAAGACCCCAAAGAAATGTAACAAGTTTCTTGGCTAAAAGGCAAAAAGTCCTTGGGCCAGTTAGCAACATACTCTGTTCCAAAGGCCAAAAATGTCAAAAGTATTTGGAAGCTTGTATCTAATCTTTAAAAGATTTTAGGGTCACCTCTTCACGGGGGTGGGTGGGAATGTTAGAGTAGCCAAAATCCCCATAAAAATAAATAAATAAAAGAAGAAAGAGTACATGAAATCATCAGAAAAAAGTGATGGGGAGATATGGGAGGAGATGGAGGGGAGGGAGTGGGCATGGATTTGTTCAGAACACCTTATATACATGTATGAAATTCTCAGTAAATTATTTATGTAAATAAAAATAATAAATTTGGTAGTATGTTACCCACTATATAACAAATACCAATTTTATCCTGTAACTTTCATATGATGCCTATTTCCTTTAAAATTTTCCTTTTTTGGGACTGGAGAGATGGCTCAGCAGTTAAGAACACTGAATGTTCCTTCAAAAGACCAGGGTCCGAATCCCAGCACCCACATGGCAGTTAACAACTGTCCATAACTCCAGTTCCAGGGGATCCGACAGCCTCTTCTGTTCTCCATGGGCATTGCACGACACAGGTGTGCTTACCTACACGCAGGCAATACATGCATACACATAAAATAAAAAT
>NW_008332089.1:1818290-1831166 GCF_000622305.1 Nannospalax galili
AAAATATTTTTAAAAATTTCCTTTTTCATTGAAGGTATTTTAGATTTTGAAACTTGAGTGATTATATTTGATGGTGATACACTTTCCTGTCATAGTCTTTAATAAATATTACTAATTTCTCTTGGATGACGAACAATACTGTATTTCTTCTTCTGAATATTGATAAAATACACTACAGACATCTATGCATTGTGGCACTATGGTAAAGACAATTAAAAAAAAAAAAACATGAAAAGCCCATCCAAGAAAAACGATTTGTTTTCCAGTCATTACCATAAAACTCTCAGGGTCCCAGGAACAATAGTGGAGCATAAAATAAACACCATTTTGTACCCTGTGTGGTATGCTTTTGTCTTTTCACAAATGTACTGAAGACCTCAATGATTTTATTGTTGTTACAAAAGTAATCACCAATATCAAGAAAAAGTTTGGTTCTCTTTTACAGCAACTTCACCTCTAGATGGGGCCAGCTTGTGCCCGCAGCCAGGACAGAGCAGCAGGGACTAGACTGCCTCATCCTCCTGGAAATATTCAAAAGGACCAAATAAGGACCGAATGGCAGTTTACAGCAGAGCATCAGGCAGCACGGAGCAGGGGCCCAGGCCCAGCTGGCTGACAGGCAAAGGTGCAAGTGCGTCCTGTGGAGTCAAGGTTGTGAGGGTTCTCAGGAGAAAGGAAAGAAGGGACAAGCTCTGCTCAGGAGGGGAGGGAGACCCGACATCATCAGTGTGTGGAGAACCACCCAAGTTGCCCAGGGGCAGCATGTTCTCACCAGGCAGAGCAGAAGCCCACACAACTCCCCCAAGCCTGGGTGGAGAAGCCAGGTGGTCGTCTGTATCATGGGGGAATTCAACCCTCGTAAACAACGCTCGGGTTCTTCCCAACAGAGATTCAGAGGAAACCTCGGGAAGACCATGCTCTCCAAATAATTTGACCTCAAGAATATTTACAGGCATCCCAAAACATCTGGCCTGAGCAAGCAAAATTGATATATTTGGAATTTATCACATAATTACTAGATACGTAAATAGTCTGGAAAATGTGTCGTAATTAGAAGATCAATCGATTTAAACTGACTGAATCCTGATACAGTTGTTAGAATTTGGGCACACAACCATAAGAGTCATGATACTATTTCCTGTGTGCCCAGGAAGGCAGAGGAAAGGGGAACCATGTTAAGAAGAGACGTTCATGAAGCAGGGAGATGCACACAGGTTAGCACTCTTTGCTATGGCATAAGGAGAGTAACATGAACTTTCCACCCTGGAGGAGGACGTCAGAGATGTGACAAGAGCATTCCTGAGCTGCTGGGCCAACATGAGCAGCCCAGGACATACAGAATTAGTGTTCCTGAAGAGGGCTGGGACAGTGAGAAGAGGAGTAGTTTCAGGAAATAATGGCTACTTTACCAAGTTTATTAAACTTTAACTCTCTAACCCAAGAAGAGTAATGAACCCCAAAGAAGGCCAGGCTAAGGTGCGGCAGAAACAAAGTGCATCAAAGCAATGACACAAGACATGGGCAAGAGAGGCAACGGATTTTCATCTGTAGAAACACAGGCCAGAAAACACGTGAGTGTCACTGAGTACTGAAGGATCAAAATTGATGGCCTAGAATTCCAAGCCCATCAAAAGAGCTCTCAGAAAAAAAAAAAAAAGGAAAGAAAAGGAAGCTAAAATAATTTTTCTAAACAGCTTTGAGCTGCAGGAAATAATAACAAAGTCCTCCTGATAGCTGGAAAATGACAGCACGAATCATCCACATGAACACAGAAGGGTGGGGAGATACTTGAGTCACGTCTTTTATTTCAGTGCTGGGATTGAACACCACGCCTCATGTGTGCCATGAAAGCATCCTACCTCGGAGCTATAACTCCAGAACCCCTCCTTCGCATACACCCTGTAAAAGATGCTTCTCTTTTAAAAGTCTATTTAAAAGATACTAAATTCTTTAGCAAAATAATAATGTATTATGGTGTTTCTAATATACATGGGAGTACAATACTGGACCTTACTACATAAACCAAGAAGGTTCCTACTGTATAAACAGATTTGTATAATATCACTCTAAAGAAGATTGTGTGGTAGTAAAAGATGTATGCTATTTAAGTCCTGAAGCAAACATTAAAATACAAAATACTGTAGCTGATTAATCAACAAAATAAAACAGTCATAAAAAGACTGTTTTCTGAAAGAAGGAAGAAAGAACATGAGTAAACCTGATAGATCGCAACTCAATCATCAGTAATGACATGAAATGTGAGAAGACAAGACTGCTCAATGAACAGCCCTGCACTGCCGGTGTGGACAGAAAAGCTCGATCCGCTGCGTGTTCCTGTACTTCACATGTGAAGACGAACAAGGACAGTGTGACCACTATTTTTAAACAGCGGAGTCTTCATCACTTAGCTCCCTTTCTTGTTTCTGTGATAAAGCACGCTGACAAAAGCAACCTAGGGGAGGGGTGGAATGCCTCACAGCTCGAGGTGCAGTCCGTCAGCTCGAGGTGCAGTCCGTCAGGGTGGGGAAATCAAGGCTGTGGAGTGTGATGCAGCCGCTCACATCACACCCACAGTCAGGAAGAAGAGTGATGGCGCTGCTGTGCTCAGCTCCATCTCCTACGTTCAAAGTCCAGGATCCCAGCCAGGGAATTGTGCCACCCACATTGGGCAGATTTCCCCATGTTAATTAATGTAATCAAGATAATCTCCAGCAGGCATGATGAGAGGCCCATGCCCCAGGTGATTCTAGATTCTGTCCAGTTGATAATTAACACTGACCGTCACACTGCATAATAATATCAATAAAGTCGATTTCATAGCCGAGAACACTATGCTAATGTGAAGAGCCAGCTCACTCCAATAAAGGTATCCATCCCCAAAGAAAATATAATCATACAAAATGTTTACATATCCTATGACAAACCCTCAAAATAAATGAAGTAAAACTCTTACAACTATAAGAGAATAGATAAATCAAAAATTGCTGCCACTGATTTCAAAACTGCCAATTTTTGACAGAATGACCACAAAACACAGTTTGGACACAGCACATAGTCACAAACTTGACTGAAACTAAGATTTAGGGAGTGCTGCACACAAGAAAAGCACAGTACACCCTATTTTCCTGCACATCTAGAACATTCACCATGAGAACATTCACATTTGTAATAAAAGATTATATGACCATATTCCAAACCAAATCCTAAAAGTATGTCCTCCAATCACAATGGAATTAAACTGGAGTCAACGGCCAGAAAAGGGCCATCACCTTGAATAAGACATCCTATAGAGACATGATAGGGTACAGGCACTAGGAAGGTCCAGAACCCTGGTGCAGATGTGGTAGGGCAAGAGCTGAAATCTCTTGTTCTGGATAGACATGAAATATCCCCAAAAGTTTAGGTTTTGAATGCTGGGCTCCAGCTTTTCATGCTATTTTGAAGGCTGTGGATCTTCTAGGTGGGGCCTGGCTGGTAGACAAGGATGACTAGGGGCCCTGGATCAGATCTAACCTGTTCTGCTTCCTGTGTTCACCATGTGGACAGCAGCCATGATTCCTTCAACCATGGGTAGAAGCTCTCTCATGGCCATCCTTCCCTGCCAAGGTAGACCCAAGTCACTGTAACTGTGAGCCAAAACAAACCTTCCCTCACTGAATTTTTATCAAGTATTTTGTCACAGTGAGAAAGGTATGAGATGGCTCTCTTGTCATTAGTAACACTTTATCGTTTTAGGGCGTTATAATGCTTCTTGGCTGTTTTGAGGAAATGGTAACACTGCCTGTTCTTGGGAATGGCTCCAGTGCATCTCAGCTACAGAATCACCTAGGGAATTTTATAAAAATATTTTTCATGGTAAAATAGGTAACTTCAAATTTCTTAATGACTTCTAAGTGTGCAGTTCAACGATGTTAGGTACATTTAAGTCATTGCACACCAATCTTCAGAACTTTTTCATCTTGAAAAACCAGTTTCATCTCTTTCTTCTCCCCACTCCTGGTCTCCAACTGCTGGAAACCCCTGCTCTATTGCCTACCTGAACTTGACTGCTGCAGGGGCCTCTGTAAGTGTAATTACTGTGTCTCTGTCTCTTCGGTTCTGGTTTATTTCACTTACCATAAAATCCTTATGGCGCAGCCGTGGAGGAGCCAGTGTCAGAACTTCTCTTCTTTCCCTGGGGGGGTCTTTTAGAGACGAATCTCATATCCCGCGCCATCCCTGGGGGAGGAGCCCAGGCATTTTTTATAATTTAAAGAGCCCCAGATGATTCTGAAATGTTTCCAAACTCCCAGGGTGGTTAGAGGTAGAAGCAGCAAGAAACCCAGTCAGAGAGGCTCCGGAGCAATACCAGGATATAAGGATTCAAGCTTTCTGGTCAGACACTGGTTGCCACTACCTCATGCCGACCTTGGAAAGGATGGATGAGATTTGGTTTTAGTGGCTCCTTCCATCCGAGTCCTCAGTGAAAGTCAAGGTCCCGATTCCCATTTATTCTCTGTCTTCTCCCCTCTGGGTCTGTAGACTAGGCCTCTGGATGTAGGTACAAAGTTTAAATTTTTTTAAAAGTTTCTCAAGCAATCTTTTGTAACAAGAATTTGTTTATGTGAAAACACATTAGTGTTTGAGTTCATTTTGTAGTTCAGCTAATTATGGCAGTTTGTTCACTGCTTGGTTCAAAAGTCCCTGAGTAGAAATATACATTTCAAATTATCCTCACAAACACAAAATGTAATAGATACATTATTTTGGAAATTAACTGAGCCTTTATGAAAGCTGTAGGCAAGTATAACGTGAATAGCATTTATTTTCACATTTCCATAGAATTTAGAAATAATAGCTTTTGTTTTCCCCCATTATCTAGACTGAAAACTAGCTCTGATTTAAATATGGACTAACAAACTTTACCTCCTGTTCTACTGCCCAAAGCCCTCGTTTTAATGGCGACGTGTGTTTCTTCATCGTGGCTGTATGCCACTAAAAGTGCAGGGGTCCTTCTACTAACTCGTGTGAGGATCTGGAGCCAGTTGTGCTATCTGCTGAGAGCTGTACTCATGAGCTCGGGAGACATACCCTGTTCTGTGCCGTGCTCCAAACCCAGTCGGTGGTTTAAACGCTATTTTCCTGTGGTTATAAAAGAAGCTCAATGAGGGAACACAGATGAGCAGTACAAACACGCTAGGCCTACACTAAATGGCAAAGCAAATGGAGAAACACAATTGAAAACCACTGATTCCATCACCCACTCATCCGTCCTTCACTGCCAGACTCCATGGCAGTCGGTACCATCCAGAACCTAGTGATGGAGCAAAAGAGGAGGTGGAAAGTAGATGCCAAGGACTGGCGTGACAGGATGGGGCGCCATCTCCACTGACCGCCAAACTCAGTCCATTAAACTTCCAGGTACAATAAGAGCCATTTTGTGATTTTCATCCTAGTCCATAGCTTTTTTTTTTTTTAAAAAAAAAGAGAAAAGCAGCCAAACTTCAGGGGCTTAAGGTGCAAGAGGTCAGAATGCTGCAAGGCGGCAGGAGCCCCTGTGCTCCTCCACACCTGTCTGCTCCATCCTCCTGTGCTCTACTGCTTTCCTTTTCCTTTGCTATCTCCCCATCCAGTGAGGAAGAGCAGAGCCCCGTAGGTACACTCCCTGCTGTGCTTGGGAAGGGGGATGATGGCAGAGTTCGGTTGGAGGCCTTGTCTGGAGGTAAAGCCAGGAAGGTCTGTGTGCCCGGCTTAACCCGGGGTCTATGGACCCTCTGCAGTCTTCGCATGGTACAGAGGACGCTTCTTCACAACAGAACATATGTATCTGCACACATGTGTGCTTCTATCTTAGAATGTGTGATGCACTGATTCATTATGTAGCTACTTATATCACATAATATATGTTTAAACTTAAAAATGCTTAATGAATTTTAATGAGCTGTATTCACTAGAATGATACATTTACATGAGGGCACACCTTTCTATCGACATTGTATTTAGTAAAATTCAGTGTAATCGTTTCTTTCTGTTAATGTTGATTCATTTAACTATAGTGGTTTGTTTGGAAGGACTCATTGTGAACTTTTGACGAGCCCTGATGTGATTTTTATCTACCTCTTTTCTGCCCCTTCCCACAGCCACCATGGGTGTCGCTGCCCCTAGCAACTGCCTTGACCCCTTGGTTGGGATCTAAGCACTTTGGCATGGAGCTTCATGGGGTACTTTTCTGGATCCTGGCTCTGGTCCTTCTCGGCTCACAAAGCCTCTCTCAGGTTCTCACATGCGACCTTCATTTAGGACCTGGAAAGCCATTGCAAGCTCACTGGGTTCCCGCTCAAGACTCGGACATCAGGGGCCACACATTCCCTCTTTGTGCTGTTTCCCACAGACTGAAGACACGAACTCAACAAACCTCAATCCCCCTCTTTCTGGAAACACAGTTCTTTCTGTCTTCATGACTCTGTGCCATGTTATCCTTAGAAGCACCTGCAAAGCCACTATTTGCCTCCATGTTTCATGGGAACCTGGCTCACCCCAAGTCCTTCCCCTCTAAGTCCACGGCCAGTCCCTCTCCTCTTTCTTGGGCTGGCTCATGTGGTTACCTGTCCCAGCAACTTCCCAAACTCACTCATCTGGGCAATGTCAGTGCTGTACCCAAACCACTATTCTATTATTACACTGAATTTTATATATGAACCCAAGAAAATGACTCTTGTTATAATCTGAAAGAGGAAGCTATAAAATGTATTTACATTTGAAATAAAAATAGAATCATTCATTTACTAAGTAGATGGCCAAGTCTGCTATGGAATGGCACATTTTTATGTACTAATCCAGTGAACATTTTAAATTACATTCTAGGTAGTTTCCTACTGAATTAACACTTAGGTGTAGCAACCTCTTTTGCAACATGATAGTCAATTGATTCTATCCTATAAACGGTCTCTCATTATCATCCTATAAATGTGCTCTGTTGAATACATATACACCCGCCCACCAAAGTGTTACTATATTTTTCAGTTTTCAAACTCATTTTGCTGGTATCAGAAATAAGAGATCATATGACTGCAGACTGGGCCACAATGGCTGGCAAGCACTCTAAGAAGCTATATTTGTGTCAATGTCCTTAAAATTGACGAGAACATAAAATTTCAGAAGCACTTTAAATGTTTCATTATAAACTTGTTTGTATTCATTGCTACAGTATAGATAGTTTTAAATTCATCTGGTGTTCATATGATGTGTCACATACTTCCAGAGGCATTTACGGTATAATGCAGTATTAATGAATGGTCACTGAAAATACAATGTTTTCAAGTTTTCTAACAGAACACACTTTAAATGGCTTTAAGCCAGAAAGACTAACAGATCAAACCTTTGCCAGTTAGTGTCCTTTACAGCAAGGAGAAAAAAAATCAACTTTTAATTTATTGAACACTATCATTGTGAGAAATCTAGTGATCTAAAATGACATACAGAATTTACTGAATGAAAAGTAACGAGAGTAACTTGTCTGTGTCTTAAGCACTTGATCATTGGGAGCTGGAGAGATGACTCCGTGGATAAGAGCACTGACTGCTCTTGCAGAGGACGCAGGTTCAATTCCCAGCGCTCACATGGTAGCTAAAATGGTAGCCAAGCACTGACTGCTCTTGGATAAGAGGACGCAGGTTCAATTCCCAGCGCTCACATGGTAGCTAAAATGGTAGCCATCCGTAACTCCAGTTCCAGGGGCTCCCATGCCCTCTTCTGATCTCTGTGGGCATTCCACAACATGGGTGCACTTACATACATGCAGGCAATACACTCATACATGTAAATTTTTAAAAAAGAACTTGATCATCATGAAAAGCTTTAGTAAGGAGGTCAGATAAGCACAGAATTTGCACCCCATATGCACATTTATTGTTTAGAGTGCTACAACTGTTAGATACAAACAAAATTATATAGTCACGAGTGAAAATCTGTAAATACATGCACATTTAGTTTTTTTCCAGATTTTTTAGAAAATTTCATTCCCTCCACTTCTGTACAATGAATGACAGAGGAAAGAGAGGGCAAGGGGAGAGGGAGGTGTGAGGCAGAGCCGATGTCAGGCAGAGCCAACAAGATAGTTTTCAGGAGTGAATGGCAAGGATGTGGGAACTAGGACTCTAATAACGGCTCATTTTAAAAAAGGTCATAGGGGAATCCAAGGCCCTGTTCTGACCTGTGCAGGTGTCCCCTTCCCACACACACATGCACATAAATAAATAATAATCTTTTAAGAAAGATGTTGATTTGGATTTTATTTTACTTATAAAAGTCTCATAAGCTTTGCTTTTGGTTCTAGATTTGGGAAATGCTTCATTCCATAAAACAGAGACAGTGCTCCCTTGACCTGAGCTGTACAACAAAGGGCCCAAAGGAGAAGACAGTGAGGCTGCTCAATTAAGGCGTGTTTTCATTTATTTACTTTTATGTGCGTGAGTGTTCACCACGTGAGTTCTGGGACCCTAACCGTGTCTTCTGCAGAGCAGCCAGCGCTCCTAGCCACTGAACCATCTCTCCAGCCCTGTGACTGCTCTCTTAATTCAAAGCTTTGGCAGCAGGGTGTGCGTTGTAATTTAAAGTTGTATCTGGACACATGAACTCAAGTCTGCCTCTTCTAGCTTTTCTTGGCAGTAGACCTGGATGTGTCTCCTGACCCAGAGGCCGAGGGCAGATGCTGAGTCATCATCTTTGAGAGCCCTTATCTCAAAGATATGTGTTTTCCATTCCAGAAGGTAGACCACTTATAAGACTACAAATCTCCCCAAATTTCAAGGAGCGTGGGGCTCTGGGCAGTGGCTGGATGTACTGGCTGAAGGCTGCCGTGCTGAGGTTGGAAATCGTAAGAGCGTCGGCTTCCATGACTGCACTGCAGAGTGCTGAGGGACAGGCTCCATGAGCTTTACAGTACAGCACGACATCCTCACAGAGCCAATGTGCGTGTGAAGTCACCTCACCAATAGAGAAAGACGGGTTCTCAAAAGAGCGTGGTTGATTGAGGCCGTCCTTAAATCCAAGCCCATAGATATCTTGGAAGGCACTCTCTCCAGAATTAAAATACTCAAGGGAAGAATAAAAAAGGAGTTCATTCTGCAATTTCAACATTTTCGGAAGCATTGGAAGACAGGAAGGGCTAACTTGGAGAAAGGCCACATTAGAGAGTGGTGAGCCAAGAAAGAGACACTGGCATGCGCTTGTGGGAGGGGAACAGGGCTGGGTGCACTAAGGGTCTTTAACAGAAGCCAACTCTTGTGAGCCCTTTCAGGGTGTAAGGATAAGTAACAATTAAAACATAGCCTGGAGGAGCCTATGCAAGTGAACTACAAAAAGAGAGGAAATTGAATCTTGGATAGACTTAGAGAAAGTGGACATTCACAGAAATCCTTGTATGCTGTGTTCTGTAATAGAAAATTTCACGAAACTGTTTGCTGTCCAATAAAGTCCAGCAGCTCCCAATGCTTATTAAAGAGGAGCGCATTCTCGGGAAAGCAGGTGGGAGGGAGGGTACTGATGAGGACATGCAGAAGGTCACTGGGAGACGAGAGATGCTTGTGAGCTTGACCACAAGGAAAAGAGAAATAAAGACTATCTGAAGAAAAAACACACAAAAGCACCCCAAATTTGGTGGAAATCATAAGCAGATTCTATAATCTCAACATATCACAAACAAAGTAATTTCAAAGAAGCCATGTCTAGACTCATCAATCTAAGTGCAAGAGGACAAGGCCAAGGACACAAGTCTTAAAACATCAAGGAAAAAAGAGTATCACACACAAAGGAAGAAGGGTTTCAGCGTTTAAACGTTTTCCATCAAAACTATGGAGCAAGGAGACGGGGGAATCACGTCTTTGGAATGATCAGAGAGAGGGTGACTGGCTCAGCATCCTCTAGCCAGGGACAATGTCCTTCGAGATGAAGGGGAAATGGGGACATTTCCAGATGATGGAAAGCTAAGTAGGCCACCTGCTCTACCAGAAGTGCTGGAAAATTCCAGACTGAAGGGAAATGGACAAGATGGACCTGGAATTTCAGGATTCAGGAGGAACAACAGTTGGGCACTTATCTCTGTAAATATGAAAATCGTGGCTTTCTTCTTAAATTCTTTGCCAAACTATGACTAGTTAGCACTAGTATTGCATCACAGTCTTATGATGCTTTCAGTGTTGGTAGATTTAAAAGACCTAGAATGTAAACGTGGGGAGTGTGGGAAAGGGCCTCCTCTGGAGTGGATACTATTAGACATCAAAGGGTACAGAGTTAACACAAGCAGACGCTGAAGGGTTAGCATACATATCATAATCCATAAAACAACTGTAAAGATAGTATCAAAGATTAGCCTGTGCTAAGAGATACCTCAGACACTAAGGTATTCAATAACCCTTAAAACAATACAGGAAGGGAAGGGGGGAGCAAAGGATGGAGAGAACAAAGCCAGGTGTGACAGACAAAACGGGATTCAAGAAACTCCCAATCCCACAACATCAAGAATCCCAGTGAACAGCAGCAATAGAAAGCAAACTGGAAAACAACAGTCCTCAGGCCGGATACAACCAGTCTATGACGTCACAGGGTGCGTACGTGCCTGCGTGTGTGTGTGTGTGTGCGCGTGTGCACAGGGTGTGTGTGCACGTGTGTGTGCATATGTGTGCGCGTGCGTGTGTGCGTGCAGGGTGTGAGTGTGCATGTGTGCGTGTGGAGGGTGTGTGTGTGCATGTGTGTGCGTGTGTGCGTGCACACACGGTGTGGGGGTGGGCGCACACGCAGGGTGTGTGTGTGCGCGCACGTGCGTGCTCTAAGTATCCTAAATGCTGTAGCTATTTCAGCCAACTTTATTTTTTCAAAACATTGGAGGAGATATTACCAATTAAGCAGCTTCAATTAAATAACCAAACCACTCGCCCAGAACATTTCATTTATTCTGGGTAATAGGAGATAGAAAATCCATAGTTCCTAAAGTTTGAGCAAGAGTTCTTTTGGGTGGAGAATAAAATCTCACACATTGTTCTTGAAAAACAGTTCAGATGGAATTGTGTGTCTGCCTAAATGGCCCAGTTCCTCCATCTGCAAACAACAGAGCAGGACCTGCCGCACTGCGATGTCACTGTGCTTCTTTCAAAGCAGAAACAAATAGATGCAAGATGAAGCTGTTTTCTGAAAATAACTTAGCTCTTCTTTTAATTGTGCCGTTAATGAAAAACAAATGGATACCAATACAGTTGTATATCGTGACTTTGAACGGGTGTCAACCATCTGCTCAAGGCGTCCTATTATTTCCCTCACGCCACTCAGTACGATAATGTTTGTGGAGACGACTTTCCTGACTTTAGCCTGGTAAAGTTACATATGGCTAGATGTGATTCTCAGGATCACTGGGGCCCCCTGATGTCTAAATGGCCTTGTGGGGGCAGAGACATTCACTTTTGAGCAGGTCCATTTTTCCTCCTTTATTCGTGGGTTTCAAAACTCATCTGCAGAGGCAGTAACAGGCGTGAGCTGATAAAGCTTCTCTGCTGCCCTTCTCCAGCTTTGGGGGCTCAGCTGCCTCGAGGTTTCCTGACCCGGGGAACGGAGAGAAGTGGCACACAGCCTGTGTCCTGAGCAAGTACGTGCTGGTGAACGTCTAACATCTGGAAATACACACTTTTCAAACTATCTTGTTCTCTTCTTGGAAATGCAATGTTAGTATCTATAGAAAGAGAAAAGCTTAATATAAAGGTTTATTTATTTTCAATCAAAATGAACATGCTGGTTTTTATTCATCAACTATTCATGCTCATTTACCCAAAGGGATTAAACAACAAAGAGTACATTTACTGACTCAAACCAAGCAGTATCTAAAAACGGGTTGGTTCATGTTACGTTCTTATACAGAGGATAAAATTAATTATGAGAAATAAAATATTTTCCTGTACTATTCTTCCTGCTAATAAAAACCAATTGTGAAAAGTTAATGTGGTTAAAAGTACATGGGCTTCTTCCATTCTCCCCCCCGCCCCGTGTGTGTGTGTGTGTGTGTGTGTGTGTGTGTGTGTTTGTGTGTGTATGCTTTGGTATCCCAGGCTGGCCTCAAATTCATTATGTAGCTGAGAAAAACCTTGAATTTCTGATCCTCCCACCTCCACATCCCAAATGCTAAAAGTACAGGTGTGTACCCCCACATCCAGTCTCATCAGAGGCTAGGAAATCAACCCAGGACCTTGTGCATGCTAGGTAAACTCTTTACTGTACAACCCCAGTTCTTCAATGCCTGGTTTTATATGCTATCTAAATAGGCTCGTCCTTCAGTCTCAGAGGAAAAGGCACCTCTTCTAAGGTTCAAAAATCTCCCTCTGATTACAACTCTTCACATCATTTCAGAGTTTTTCATTACAAATTTTTCCTTCTTTCTACTGGGTAATTTCATTATTAAATCTCTCCCATCCTTAGAACAAAAATCAAACAACATATTCAATTAAATTACTATGCTGTGTGTGCCCTCCTCCCCTCCACTGCCAAAGTTCTACAAGGTCATGCTGCAGCATGCTGTCCCCACATTATCACCTACTCACTACCTCCCTTTAAGGTCTGTGTCTGCTTCCTTTGGGTCTGGAGAACATGGGTGACTTTTACTTGGTTAATTTTCTGGATGCTTTTCTTGAGTGCCTTTGATTCATACATCTTTCTTGAACTCCTAATTCCTTGGCCTTTATCACATTTCCCTCCTTTGTCCTCTTATTCTATGATCATTTTTCTTTTTGGCCTTTCTTGAAAACTGATGAACTCCAGGGTTCCCATCTATTTTTGTGTGGCTTCTGATTCTATTGTCTTTTAAAATTAGCGTAACTGGGGCTGGAGAGATAGCTCAGTGGTTAAGAGCCCTGACTC
>NW_008332089.1:1831520-1833330 GCF_000622305.1 Nannospalax galili
GGTAAAAATATATTTTTCTCTCTCTCTCTCTCTCTCTCTCTCTCTCTCTCTCTCTCTCTCTCTCTCTCTCCCTCTCTCGTCTGTGTTTGAGACAACCTCCCTGTAGCCACAGCTGGACCTGGAACTCACTATGTAGACCAGACTGGCCTTGATCTCAGAGCTCCACCTGCCTCTGTCTGCCTCCTGAGTGCTGGGGTTAAAGACATATGCCACTATGTCCAGTGTTAAGGTGGATTTCTTTAAGAAGAGACCTACAGAGTCTTGAACTCTAACAATCCAGGATAGAGTTGTAGAGAACTATACCTTTGGGATTATAGATGTCACTATTCAGTAGGTCTGTATGTGAACTGGGATACTTTGTCTAGACCCAGAGTTTTGGAATCACACACAAATGTGATTCTCCATTCATTTAATAGGGACAGTCGGCAGAAGTGGTCCATGGCTTCTAAGTATATGCTATATAACCCCAGCAGTTAAAAATCCCGAGACAATGAGCTCTCATGGCCACAAATGCAGCTCATAATCCTGATGTATTTAAGATGCATCAAAATCTCAAAATTCGCAGGAAACGCCATACAGAGCTTTCCTGCTGTGTGGTCATCTGAGACAGCCTAAGACCCAGGGAGATTTCGGTCCCTAAATCCACAGCATAGAGGCCTTGAAGATGATAGCTTAATAATTAGTCTGGTCCTTAAATATTTTTTGTATATGTGTGTAGGTGACCTATGCATGTGTGCTTGTGTTTACCTATGTGTAGAGGCTAGAGGTCAACACTGGGTATTGTCCTTTTAGTTACCCTGTACCTTGTTTTGTTTTCCGAGACAGGGTCTCTCACTAACCCATAGGTAGGACTAGGCTGGCTCCCCGGTGAGCCTCGGGGACCTGCCTGTCTCTGCCTCTCCAGTGAGGGAGTCCAAGCACATGCCATCATACCAGGCTTCTTAGGACCAAACCCAGGTCTCTTGACTGCACTCAAGCACTTAACTGACTACCTCTGCCACCCTGAGTTTTAAATTTGACCTATAAAAATTCAAAAAATAGAGGAACTCTCAGCTCACCAGTGTGCCAGGAAAACAGACGCAAACTAAAGGTATCCAAACTCGTTTTTTTTTGGTCTTTTTGAGACAGAGTCTCCCTGTAGCCCCAGCTGGCCTGGAACTCACTATGTAGACCAAGCTGGCCTTGAACTCACAGAGATCTGCCTGACTCTGCTTCCCGAGGGCTGAGATTAAAGGTGTGAGACACTACACCTGGCTCGAACTTGTTTTTGAAATGTGCTCTACAGCTACAACAGCATTGGATTCAAGTTCAACTGTAAATGCAATTTTTAGAAGTACAAATGTAAAGTAATGCAGCTTCCCCTGACTCCTAGAAAGAGGCACACACAGATGTTCATAGGTCTTTGATATTTGAGGATGTGAACTAAAATAATTGACATAATTCTTTGCCCCAACTTCTTATGCTTGCTAAAGTCCTGTCACTCAAGTCCTGGCTGCTGTTTCCTACCAGTTAGCGATTGATTCTGTCAGAAACAGTTTTCTATTATCATCTTTTTGACTAGAACTAGGATTTTTTGGTTAGAGCCTATGACTAATTTTCAAACTATATACAACATTAGGAATATATAATTGGAATGAGGGAAATTATTTAACTTCAAACCTGCCTTAAGAATGAGTTCAGATAGTTACTTGCAAAATACATAAAAGTAGGCATGTATTGATAGTATTGGTAAATAACACCACTGAATATAGCCAAAATTATAGATCAGAGAGCAGCCACATTTAAAAGCTATGAGATTTAAAGAGAAAAA
>NW_008332089.1:1835313-1910948 GCF_000622305.1 Nannospalax galili
CCCGGATTCGAACCCGAGCACCCACATGGCAACTAACAGCTGTTCGTGACTCCAGTTCCAGGGGATCCGACGGCCTCTTCTGTCCTCTGCGGGCATTGCATGACATGGGTTCGCTTACCTACATGCAGGCAATAAACACATAAAATAAAAATAATAAATAAAATAAAAATTTTTAAAAAGGTGGGAAGCCTCTCCTGCGTTGCTCCCCCACCACAAGGCCTTCCTCTAGTTCACTGTCACTCACTGGATGGCTGGTGTTGCCCAACAGCTCAGACGGTGTCTTTTCCCCTCACTGCTGTTATCTCAACACTTAGCATTTCTATCGCTTACCTACATGCAGGCAATAAACACATAAAATAAAAATAATAAATAAAATAAAAATTTTTAAAAAGGTGGGAAGCCTCTCCTGCGTTGCTCCCCCACCACAAGGCCTTCCTCTAGTTCACTGTCACTCACTGGATGGCTGGTGTTGCCCAACAGCTCAGACGGTGTCTTTTCCCCTCACTGCTGTTATCTCAACACTTAGCATTTCTATGAAAGTCAAAACCCAGGCACTAAACCTAATGGAAAATGACTAAGTAGATTGCAGAACATACCCAACACCTGTGCTCCATCACGACCTTAAGCATTAGTGAAAACTGCTCCTTCATTTGTTATGATTCTCAGCTCCCCAAGTCAAAGAGGGAATGCCAGGGCCACATGGGTGCCAGCAGCACCAGACTTCAGGGGCCAGGTGGCCTCTGGGCTCTCCATCCTGTCCCTTTGCCTCTCCTTGCCCAGGTCTGCATTCTCTAGCCCTTCGGTCGGCTAGATGGTGAGCCCCACTCCCCAACCTGATCCAAAGCTCGGGCACAGGGTAGGACTGGCAGCTAAGGTTTGGGAAAGGAAAGTTCCCCGGCTGGCTCGAGTCTCTCAGAAGGCTATGGCTGGCCTGGGAGGCTCAGTGCTATGATGCCCAATTTCATTTGTCAGTGTTGCTGGGCCATGATGCCCACCTATTTGGCATCACACTCATCTAGATGTTTCTATGAATGTATTTTGTAGATGTGATTAGTATCTTTAATCAGGCAACTTTATGTTGACTTTGCATATGTGGTTGGGTCTACCCTTTATGATGACTTTGCATATGTGGTTGGGTCTACCTGATCAATTCAGTCCTTGAGATGGGAAACTGAGGTTTGTGAAGGAGTACTACATCAAGACTGAAACACAGAAACCTTCCCAAGCCTCCAGCCTGCCTGCCTGCTGGATTCAGGCTCCTCAGTGTAGCATGGACTCTTACCTGTATTTCCGGTCAGTTGGCCTGCTTGTGGGTTCTGGACTTACCAGCCCTCACATTCCTGGAAGTGAATCTTCCGTTTATGTATATCGTTTCAATTCTGTTCCCCTGAGGCAGGCTGAGCACAGCCTCTGGGTGATAACCCACCACATTAACAGGAAATGGAGTATGCAGCTTCCTAAGTGAACTGCGGCAGGCAGGTATGCAAGCAAGAGGCATGAACCCATTTCCTAATAGTAAGCAGTTGAAATTAGCTTATTAATATAGTACTGCTTCCTTCCCCTGGAGAAAAAGCACACCCAACAGTCCCCATTCCCCTTCAGCTTCTCGAACACAGTGCGACAGTTCTCATTTACATAGGGACCTGATTCTAATATCCTCCACCTAGCGCCCGACAACAAACCATGGCTCTGCAGAAGACTCACATTGATCCAAGGCTAGTTTCATCAGGGTCTAGCTAAGTCGCAGCTTTCTTTTAACGAAAAGGTAGAAATAATGAAAGATTTCAGTTTTGAATGTTTGACGACTAGACAGTTCAATCCACAGGCTGTACCCCACCGGCTGTGATGGTTAAAATGAAGACGTATTATTGGGGTGCAGAAATGTAGAAATTGTGGAAATGATCGGGTGACTGATGCGTTGTCTTCTTGCCTTGAACCACGGCTGTTGAAGTGCCTTTCAAATCGAAGAACAAAGCCTAGAGGAGGTGTTCTCGACAGAGTCATTCCAACCAAAACTACGTCCATTTTCAGAGATTCAGAAGAAAATAATTTGACCAAATAGGAAACTATAAGATTATTTTTATCCAGAATATTGATTTGAAAACTCGAGGAGAGTCAAACTACGTTTTACCCTTACTGTGCAGACGCTGTTTCTACCCAGGACCCTCACACTGAGGATGAGCTTGCATACTCTGTACACAGCTTGTTTTGTTTTCCTTTTGATATATTTTCAGAATAGCAAGTCCTGGATATCTTAAGAATAGGGTAATTATCTGTCAGTTCACTGGGCACAGCTACAAAATGATAAATTAGAACTAGCCATGAAAATCATTTTCTTAAAGTATAAAAAAATTAAATGCGGAATGCTATGTGCCCAGTGCATCTGTAGGATTTCTGCAGTCATTCATACTTTTTACATACTTTTTACAAGAAACATGAAGAGGTTTACTGGGCTGGAGAGGTGGCTCAGCAGTTAAGAGCATTGGCTGCTCTTGCAGAGGACCCAGGTTCGATTCCCAGCACCCACATGGTAGCTAACAACCAGTTCCCAGGGATCTGATGACACCTTCTTCTGACCTCTGCGAGCATCGCACAGCACTGGTGTGCTCACATACATGCAGGCAATGTCAATAAATATTTTTAAATAAATAAGTAAATAAAATATTTTTAAGAAACATGAAAAGGTTTACAAACCATTCAAGTTACTGTTGGAATTGTCAGAATTGATTGCTTCATACCTATAGCCATTTTCTTGCGACTACAAGGCTACAATTACATACATGTCCTTTCTATACTTTGATCACACACACATACAGGAAATATATAATTGCCAAAATGCTAATAAAAAGTCTTTGAAAATGTCAGAAATAACGTTCACTGCAATCATGAACACTTAAATGTTTAGATATTCAGTGCGTAAGGAATGTCTCATCAAAACGAAAGCTGTTAAGAAAAATCTGTGGTGCCTATGAACACAAGCCCATCCCATGCATTAAGGCAGGAGATCTGTGAACATCCTTAAAACACCCCCAGCGAACACATCCACAGGTAATCACCTCAGAAGGAATTCGAGGCATTTTAGGGTTCTTGCCATTGTCAAAAGAATTTTAAGGTGTGCTCTCCAAGAGTTACCTTCCAAGACTTCAGTGTATTCTTTGAAGCATCCTCAGTGGAGACACATCTTTAAGCATAGGGAGAGGATTGAAGGAAATGTTATTTGAATTGGAATCTAATGGATAAAGCGTGGGACAGTGTTAAGCAATCCAAACTGACATAAAAATTACACTGAAGTTAGGAAGGAATAAAACTGTTTATTTCCCATACTCCCATGGTGTTCTAGAACATGCCCTTTAAGACTCACTGGGTACCTTCAGACCCATATGCCTGAGTACAGTGCTGTGAGCCATCTTTCCACCTCACTTTAAAATCTGACAAAATGTAAGTGTTCAATCTACTCGTTGCTAAAGAGTATCAGGATGCAACGGAAGAGCCTGGTCCACGTACTCATCAGCCCCATCGTACTCTAGTCATCATCTCAGAGTAAATCACCTTAAAGAAAACCACCACAACTTCGCAAGATAACCATGACTGAGTGGAACCTTCAAAGCTGTTCCTTCTTCCCCAAAGCTCCTGTCTGGTTATGAACAGGTCAGTGACAACAAATTCCCAAAGAGGGTGTGACAACTTTGGAATGTGCTTACGGGTAGAATGTGCTTCTGTGAGGAGTTCTGGCTTTTATTCTATTGTATCTACTGAGATCCAGCATCAGGTAAAAACCCTGACTCTTCACTGCCGTTCTTTAGCTATCAGGGGACAGAACTCATCTCTCTTCTGGTCTTCTCCATGCCAGGTTAAAATAATTTGTGTATCATATCTGGGTCTTGCGTACTCATTAGTATATTAATTTCACTACTAAATGTTAATGAGCCTATAATAAACACCACACCCATGTTCTAATCATGAGAGATACTGACGCCGATAAGACAGCTATTCAGCGCATGTCTTAAGGGTTCTCATTCCGAAGGTAAAAAAGGAGCAAATGCATTAGATCATCTCATCTCCCGGTTAATCATTTACATCAACAAAAGCCAAGGGGATAAGAGAGGATAATCAAAAGAAATAACGCATTTGGGAATGGGCTCTCAGAAGAAGGGCCATCTGGGGCAAACAAGAATGAAGACGAGCCAGACATACAGAAAAAGTCCGTGAGTCAGCCCGGAGCTTGGCGTCCTGGAGGGACAATGAGAAAGCTGGTATGTGTGGCACCTGGAGAGTGACAACGATGGATGAGATGCCAGGCTTAGAGTGGTCACTCGGGGCCACGGAGCCAGCCAAGCAGTGAGGACGGAGCAGAGGCCAGAGAGAGAGACGGGATGGTTTTGATGCTCCCACCACACATGGAGGAGTATTAGTATAAAACCATTCAGAGCATCTGTACGCCTACTGAGCATAAGCTCATCAAAGTACGATGGAGAGTCTTTCATGTTACCATCTCCCTGACACAGGTAAGTTATTTAGGAGGGACAGAGTGAGCAAATAAGGGTAAGGTAGGGATTGGGATCTAGGAAGTTTGGTGCAAGAAGTGATGGTGTGTCACAGATGTCTCAAGGAGAGGGACACCAGGCTCCATCAGCAGAGGCATTCTTTGCCAGCGTATGATGAGTGATGTATATGTGTGTGAGGGTGTACGTGGGATGTGTGTGTGGGATGTGTGTGTGGGGTCATTTATTCGTGCATCCTGGGTAACAGAATGTCAGTTCTCAGTGGCATCTTAACATGTTCTGACTACACTGCACTGAGTCTCCCTGGTCCTCCCCGACGGAACATCCTTCCTGGCCTTCCCATGGCCTTCTGTCCTGCCCCACCTTCTGCATCCTGCTGGTTAGGTGAGGTGCACACCTACAAAGCTAGGACCCTGGTCTCATGCTTCCTTGCGCTCTAGCCATGAACAACCCACTTGGCCTCTCCTAGATGCAGATTCCTTATCTATAAAGAAAGGGGAACGAAAGCAAACACTTCAATAAAAGGGAAGCACCCACTTTTTACTCTTCTCTACTCCAACCAGCTTTTCCAATTTGAGTGTTCTGGACTTTAGATCGCACAGCTTCTTGCCGTGCTGGTCTGGCCATTTCATCTGTGTCCTGTCTTCTTCTGAAGCTCTTGGCATAGACTTGACGGGGAGGAAGGCCTACTTTCCAGGGAAGGCCTGCCTGAGGCAAAGCTGAGTTAGAACACAGGATGGTTTCTGTCAAGGACCCTGCTGTGCAGCTCTGCAAACTGAAGCATTTCCCCTTAACGGAGGAAGGAGACTCATGACGCTTAGGGAAGTCAATGAAACTTACCGGGTTCAAGAAGTAAATAAAAGGTACAATGCTCCTGACATAAGATTCAAAAGTGCCTTCTCCATGGTAACAAACGCTGGGTGAGGAGACTGTTCAGCCAGCCAAGCTTCCCGTAAGTTGGACAGGGCAGGAGCTCCAAGGATACAGCTGTGAGTCATCCTCCACTCCGGAGCGGGCTGCATCTTTGAGTCATCCATGCTGCTGTAAATAACCTTTCACCCATGCTGCTGTAAGAAGCCCCAAGTAGCTCACTGCCTCACAAGCCAGAGCTGGGTCTACTGCCAGTGCCCTGTCTGGCATGAATAGATGTTTGTTCGCCTCTTCCTAGGAAAAGTTACAGGGCAACTTCCTAATGCTAACAAGCACAGAGACAGCAACGGAGCTTGTTAAAATGCAGAGTCAGGTGCAGGGCTAGGACGACACATTTTCACCAAGCCCCTTGCTGGTACTGATGTCGCAGTCCACAGAAGTCCTGGAGACAAGTTACTTGATGAGCCACTGCAAACCGCGTCCTCTCCTTTGCTGCTTTCTGTGCCAAAGCCTCATTTACACTGGTCCTCCCTCCCCTCTCCACGTTACCCAACAGGACCTCACTTTAGCACTCTGTAACGGGCTATTCCTTACCTGGCACAATCACCTGGCTATTACCAGCAGATCACCTCTAATTCTCAACATATAACTGGGTTGTTATAGTCTGATGACTGTGGAGACACCATTTACAAATACTGCTGGCTTGGGCCTTCCTTTGGATATCACTGAGGTGCTCATTTGCCCCAGAGATGGTCACCCCAGGAATTCAACACTTATACTTAACACCTGGTGAAATGTAAATACACTGCCTTTGGGTTCAGAATTTCAAATTTTATTTGAAGTCTAACTAAATAATACATTTAGACATTGAAATCTGGATGTTATACAAATTTCTATTTCCTTTAATAGTTTTATCAAGGTTGGGTGAATTTGGCAATAATTTGGTATCTCTTAAACCTAACAAAATGCTATGTCCAGATTTTTAGTTCAAAATTATTTTACATATCACTACTACTGCTGCTGCTGCTACTAATAACGGTAATAAGAATAACTAATATTTTTGTGTGTCTGATGACTGCCAACCTTCTGAAAATAACATAGATGAATGACGTAGCTTAATCTAAATGTCTGTGAGGAGCTTCTGTAATGACTCCATTTGTAGGTGAAGAAACACCACAGCATTAGGAAATTTGCTGGGAATCACACACTCACAGAGACCAGGCAGGCCAGCGGCAGAACATACCAGGGCGGCCACAGCAGCCCTTCTTCTATATGGCAGAGTGCGTCTAGCCTCGGCCCGTTCTCTGCTGAACCGCTTCACCACGCCGGGAATCAGCCCTGGGTGCATTCTAGTAAACAAAAGACATCCTCACACAGAATGCTCTAGTCTGCATTAGTTACCTCCTCATTGCTGTGATCAGATGCTTGACAAGAAACAACACAAGGGAGAAGGTCCAGGATTTGAGGAAGCAGCCTGTCACGTGAGGAGGGCATGGCAGCAGACGTGGCCTGTAAGCTGTGACCGCTAAAGCCTGAGGCTGGTTTCCCACATCTGAAGCAAGCAGAAAGGGGATTGGAAGTGGGGCTGGGGTAGCAAACTCAAGGCTCACCCCAGTGACCCCCTTCTAGCTAAGCTCCACCTGCTTTCCTCCACAGCCTCTAAAACAGCACCACCATCTGGGGGCCAAGTATCCAAACACAGGGGACTGTGGGGGCCTTTTATATCCAAGTCACAGCACACTGTGAAGACAGACACTACCTCAGCATCTGACTGTCCCTTTTCTCTCCTAAGGACATAGACTCTATTGAATGTGCTTCATTATCTGCACAGCTCCACACTGTGTTAAACGCTGGGTCTAAGATGGTGATGAGCAGACAGGCCCTAACTGCTCTACACCTGTATTTTAGGGATCTTATTATCATCATAAAATTAGTACTGAGAACAGAAATTTGCTTGGTTTTCAGACTGTTTAGGATTGTTCTTGTGAAGAGATAGGGAGTTTCTGTGGGTGTCGATGTGAGCGGGGGACAGAACTGGCTTCAAGACTCCTCCTGCCTCTGGAGTTCCTTCATATTAGGCTTACAAGCTATTCGAAGTCCCCAGGGGACTCTCTCCTAGCCTGGCAGTTCTGAGGGCCCTGTCTCACACAGACATTTTGGCACTGGCAGTAGATTCAAGCATGGTTCCATAGTTCTGTCTCTGCAGCTTGTACTGAGTCTCTGGGATAGTACCAAACCCTAGGCCCTACCTACTCCTTTCCAGCGCACTGGTGCTAAAGGTAAAAATGAAGAAACTCGTCTATGACAGGCACATAGCTCAAGTAAATGGAACATCACACACAACTCGAGGCTTTCTCAGCACCTTAGTGTGGCATCATTGGGATGGAGTCCAGAGTCTAACACGAACCAGTTGTTTGAAAGTCTTGGAATGGACAACAGCTTCTCTTGCATTTACACACGTATTTCTTGATAATTTCAGTCTTCCCTGTGAAGGAGCAAATCTCTGAGCCAACTGGCATCACTGTACCTCATCTAATGAAGAGACTTGAAGGGAAACAGGATGAATCCAAGTTCACTGCAACCTGAGGCATCCATCTATAGCTTGATAATTCAAAGTGACTAATACCATTTTCTAGAGAAGACAGTAAGACAGCACATCCTCTCTTCAGCGTTGTTGGTATAAATTCTTTCAGCATTGAAACCTTGGAAAATTACAACTTTGCAATTTAGGAGACACACAATGTGTATTCTAGGAATTGTCAATTTAGGGCTGAACTGTTGTGGTTTGGATAGAAATTGGCCCTCCATCCCATACTCATGTGCTGAAAGCTTGGTCCTCCACACACCACACAATCATGTCAGAGGTGCCTTGAGATATGATTAGAGTATGACTCAGATTATGATGATAAGGTTATGAGACGTGATTAGATTATGAGGCATCCAACTTTATCAAGGGATTCAGAGTGGATCAATTTCTAAGATGTAGTCTTGTTGGGGGAGATAGGTCACTAAGGTTGTGCCTCGAAGGGAACATCTTTTCTGCCAGCACTTGGCTCTCCCTCCTCTCCCTCTCCCTCTCCCTCTCCCTAATCTTCAGTTCTCCCTCTCCCTCTCCCTCTCCCTCTCCTCTCCCCTTCTCTCCTTCATGGCTGCCATGAATCCAGCAGCTTTCTCCCACTGTACCCTTCTGTCATGATGCTCTTCCTCACTAGGGCAGGTCCAGACTCAGTGGAGCCAAGTGATTATGGGCTGAAGCTCCTGAAACTGGAAGTCAAAATAAACCTTCCTTCTTACAAGTTGCTTTCCTTGGGTATTTTTGTCACAGTGAGAGCACCTTAACACAGAAACTGAATTCTCTCACCCACAGGCTCTAGGATTTCAGAGTCTGTCCACTTTTCTTGCCCAGTGACAAAAACTCTGACAGGATGGCACTCATTACTGAGCAGCCTCCTGCCATGGTGGCTTGTTGGCACAGATCCATGACCTAGCAGATGACATGACCCCCATGTCTTATGGGACATGACTTATCCATGGTTCTTCTTATCTGTGTTTCCAGTTACTCGCAGTCAAACACAATCTGAAAATACCACATACATTCCAGGAGTAAATAACTTACATGTTTTAAGTTGTGTCTGTTCTGAAGAGTGTACTAAAATCCATGCTGTCTAGGATATGAACCATCCGTCCACCTAGCGCGCCCACACTGTGTATGATACCCACCCATTTGTCAATTGGTTCATCTCATTTATCAAAGTAATTGTGATGGTACTGCAGTGCTTATCTTCAAGTAAATGTTAGTTTGCTTTAAAATGGGCTGAAAACACAAGGTAATGATGCTGGAAATGCATACATCTCAAAAAGAAGCTGTGTTTTCTTTAAGTGGAAAGGTAAGAATTTGCCACATATATATGTGTGAACGAATATAGAGCTTTGTGCCACACACAAGTTTCAGATGTCCACTTGGGGTCTTGGAATGCAACATCTATGAATTCAGGGGGACAACTGTATATTGGTTATGTTATAAGAAATTTAAATATTTTCCCAATGAATTTTATATATATCACTTCTCTTCTTTAATTGAATTCTCAAACAATCTGAGAGCAAATCCATCATTTATATTTGATTTCTTTCTATTTCTCTCAAGTAATGATTGGTTTGGGGTGTGATGCATGTGCTGTTTGGAATGGTTAGACTTCTTCAAGAGGAAAAACAAATTCAGTTTCACACATAGACTGCTCATTAAAGTGCTACCGTAGCTGCTGTAGAAAAGAAGGAATTCTAATGAATTTTGTTTTGTATAATTCACTCAAAAGTAAATCAATACATGAATACATTTATAATATGCAGTATGCAGCATTATTGATCCTCCTCCTGAGAGTTCCCTATATAACCGATACATTTTATAATTCTCACATATCTAAGACTTTCCCACAGTCTTGCCTCTGACCACCTGCATTTCTAATCTTGTGTCTCCTCTCCTGCCAACACTGGTCCGCTGTCAGAGGCATGGCATGTATTTGCATGGAGAGACACTGGCTAGACTCCTCATGACTTGGCACCCTCAGGAAAAGTGAGCCTCAAACAGGTCACACTAACCTGTCACCTCCAGCTCAGTTTCCCTGAGCCAGATCTCCAAAATGCCAAGTACCAATAAACAGGAGAGAGAAGTCCTAGGAGGGTGTCAGAATAGAAAGGACAGCAGAATTCACAGATCACAGCAAGAACAGGTCCCATTTGTAAGTTTAGAGACCACATGGCTCCCTTGCCTGTGGCCTCCAAGTGTGGAGGAAGGGGTCACACCAGTGAGTGGCCCTTCATCTCATGGAAAATCCATCTCCACACAGGATTCATCAAAGCCACTGGAATCAATCAAGTGCTCATTTCATTTCTTTCTGCATTTTAGAAATCTCCCCTGTGTGTATCATTAAAATATTGTTCTACATTCAAGACATTATTCAGAATTCAGCTGAGAGATGCATCTAGGCCTTCACCTCTAGCAACGTGGGTGAGCTACATGCAACCAGGCCTTCATCTCAGGCAGCCTCAGAGAGCTCAGTGGAGCAGGCCTCTGTCTCAGGTAGTAGCAGGGGAGGATGGTTGGACCAGGCCTCTGGTTCCAGTGGTCCTAGACAGCCCCCTGCAAGCAGGCCTCCAGCTCCTGTAGGATATGGCTTTCTGGAGCACTGCTGGAGCAGGCTTTCTGCTCCCTTCAGTCCAGGGGACTAGACCCTTACCTCTGGAGGGACCTAGGAGCACCAATGGGCTCAGAGGTCAGTGTGGAACCTGAGTTTGGGTTCCAGTATGCCTAGGGACCCCTGGAAGACTGGAGTTTGGCTCCAGTGGTCCCTTAAGGACAGAGTGGATGTGGGGTCTACTGGTCACTAAAGGGTTGGCAGTCTATACTGCTGTGGTCCCAGATCTTGCTTCAGGCCTGTGGCATGATGTGTAGATGGTGGTGGGTCCTGCCATTAGTGAGTTTGTTGAGTCCAGGAAGTGACTAAATAGTGATCTTGTCTGGTTGCCTTGGGATTTGGTGCGTGACCCCCACACACACCCTGGGTCCTGTTGGCACATAGTCAAGACGGCACATAGTCAAGATTGGCAAACATCAAGTTCCACCAGTCTCCTAGACTAAGCCTCATGTAGATATCCTTATAGGGAGAATCACAAAAAATAAAACATACAGATTATCTTAGAAAAATGGAATGTCAAAACCGAAAGACAGGGGCTGAAGAGATGACTCAGTGGTTAAGAGCACTGACTGCTCTTGCAGAGGACCTGGGTTCCATTTCCAGCACCCACATAATGACTAACAACCATCCATAACTCCAGTTCCAGGGGATCTGACACCTTCTTCTGTCCTCCACAGACATTGCACGACACAGGTGCACTCACATACATGCAGGCATACACTTATACACATAAAAAAAAATGAACACAAATGACAAACCCACTCCACAAAATGTGTAAAACATGACAAAGAACCACAAAAAATATGACACAGCCACCACCTGTGACCCACCCCCAAACAACCATTTCCATAAGGAACTTCAAAACTATTGATAATTGAATTGACTGAGAAAGAGTTCAGAGTTTTACTTTTCAAAAGAACTAATCACCATATAGCAGAGTCAGACAAATGGATGCATGAATTAAGGAGGTCTGTCCAAGCCCTGGACAAGACAATGTCCAAAGTGAATGAAATGGTAAACTGGAATCAAAAGCCCCCAAAATAAAGGAAAGATTCAGCAAGGAGATTGACACACTGAAAAGGAGAAGAAATACTTAAGACGAAGGAGATGATCAATCAAACGAAAACCTAACAGACACTGTCATTAACAGACAAAACCATGTATAAGAAAGAATTTCAGGATAGAGGACAGCGTTAAGGCAATACAACCACACATAAGCAAGGAAAAAAAATCAAGGTGCGTGAATGAAACTTTCAAGACGTGTAGGATACATTCAAGAGGCTACCTTGGAATAGTCATGATGTAAAATAAGGAACAGAGACAAAATCAAATGGAATAGAGAAACTATTCAATAAAATCATAGCAGAAAATTTCTTATGCCTAGTAAAAGAGGTAGACATCCAAACACAAGAGGTATACCGAACTCCAAACTTGCATAACCGAAGAAGAGCTCTTCTTGGCATATCATAGTGAGAATGTCAAAAACACAAAGGGGAGAAATAAGGGTATTTCAAGACAAATACAAACCAGGCCATTTAAGACCATCAAGCTGCCCCCTGCAGAACATTCTTCATGGAATACTTCACAGGAAGAAAGAAGAAAGATTGCCTCCTCTGTGTGACTACATGAGAGTGTACAAAAATAAGAGATAAACAGACTAGACCCAGGAATGAAGTACCCTTGTTAAACACAGTAACTCAGCACACTAATACAGGAGAAGGAGAATAAATACATTTAATTCAACAAAACAGAATATACCAAACAAATTCAACTCAACACTAAAAAGACACAGGCTAATGGATTGGATTAAAAATCAAGAACCAACTGCATGCTGTCTCCCAGAAACACACCTAGGCAGCAAAGATACATTAAACAAACAAACAAACAAAAAGCTGACATTAAAGGACTCAAAGCAGTCTACCAAACATAGCTAGCCTTATATCCATAAAGTAAACTTCACACCAAACTAGTTAGGAAAGATCAAAAAGGACACTGCACATGAATGAAGGGAACAGTATGTCAAAAGATGGAACAACAGTAAAAATCTATGCGCCAGATACTGAAGCCACAGTTTTTATGAAACAAACATTAAGACATAAAAGGCCATGTAGGTCCTGATATAATAATAGCGAGGTACTTTAACACCTCATTTTGATTTTAGATAAATCTTTTAAATTAAAATCATAAATATTAGCACTAAAATAGACGATAGATAAACATGACTTGACTGTATAATAGAGTGCTCCACCCAGCAGATAGGGAACACACACTTTTTTCAGCAAAAATCAATCTTTTAAAGCAATTATTTCAAAGGACATGAGGCAAGTCCAGATAAATACAAAAAAAGATAATTCCTTCTGTATTATCAGATCACAATGAAATAAAAGTAGAAATTAATGAGAGAAATCCAAAATACTTGGTGACTAAACAATGCACTTTTGAATAAACAATGTGTTGTTCAAGAAATGAAACATGAAATGAAAAAAATTCCTAGTGACAATTGATAATGAGAACACAGCCTATCAGAACCTCTGAGAGGCCACTAAGGCAATCCTAAAAGGAGTTTACAGTGATAAAACTTGCACTGAAAATTCTGAGAGACAACAAATAAATAACCTAATGATGCACCTCAGGGCTTTTGAAAAACTATCACCAACCAATCTCAATCCCACCAGACAACAAGAAATAATAAAGATTAAGAAAGACATTAATGAAATAGAGACTAAAAGAACAATACACCAAAATTAACCAGAGTTGGTTCTTTGAAAAAAGTAAAGAAGATTGGCAAACCTGTGGACAATCTGACAAAAAGACAGAGACACAAATAAAAATTAGAGATCAAAAGAGTGTCGTTACAACAGACTCCAATGAAATGCAGAACATTATTAGAGATTACTTTGCAAATCTATACTCTAAAAAGCTAGAAACCGTAGAAGAATTTCTAAACGTGTGCCATATACCAAAATTAAAACCAGAAGATATAAAAAAATCTGCTTCAATATTTACAAGTATGAGAAAGAAGCTGTGATCTAAAAGCTCCGTTCAAACAGAAGCCCAGGACCCACTGGCTTTACCACTGAATGCTATCAAACTTTCAAGGAAGATCTCACATCAAATACTTCTTAACTTGTACCACAAGACAGAAAGTTAAGGAACGTTGCTCAATTCATTCTATAAAGCCAGTCTTATTCTGAAACCAAGTAAGAGGCAAAGACACAAGATAAAAAGAAAATTACAAATTTCTTTGATGAACACAGAATGCAAAGTCTTTCAACAAAAGACTTATAAACCAAATTCAAGAACATTTTAAGAAGATCATACATTATAACCAAGGGGGCTTCAACTCCAGAAAGGTAAAGTTTGTTCAACATACATAGATCAATAAATGTAATACACCATATAAACACAGTAAAGGAGAGCAACCATGTGGTTTCATCTTCATCAATCATCTTGATTGATGCCAAGAAGGCATTTGACAAAGTTCAATATGCCTTCATGATAAAAGTTTTGGAAAGGTTAGGAATAGATAGAACATTCCTCAAAAGAATTAAGGCTGTATACAACAAGCCAGAGCCAAGATTATGTTAAATGGAGATACACTGAGAGGATTTCCCCTCAATCAGGAACAAGTCAAGGACGGCCCACACTCCCCTCCCTTACTCAATATAGTGCTCGAAGTCTGAGCTACGGCAGTAAGACAAGAGAAAGACATAAAGGACTAAAAATAAGAGAGAAAGAGGCCAAGCTATCATTATTTGCAGATGACATCATCCCATACTGTAAAGACTATATAATTTACTAGAAAGCTCGTACATCTAATAAACACCTAAAGTTCAGGATACAAATCAATATAAAAAAGCCGCCTTCTTAATTCTAATGTGCTCTTAGGGAAAGAAGCTAGGAAACTAAGAAAATAGCTCATTCAAAATAGCAAAAGCACTAAGGACATAGGAATATACATAATGGAGAGGACACACAGTTCTACAAGGAAAGCTTGAAGTCGCCAAAAGAAGAAAATCAAAGAAGATACTAGATGTTGGAAAGAGCTTTTGTGCTCCTGGACTGGCAGAATCAATATTCTTAAAACGGATATGCTACCAAAATTAATCTACAGATTTAATGCAATACCTATCAAAATTCCAATGTCAACTTCACAGAACTAGAAAAACAATCCAAGAATTCATAAGGAACTATAGAAGACCACAAAGAGCCAAGGCAATCCTGCAGAACAAGGACACAACTGGAGGTGTAATGCCTGATCTCAGATTGTGCTATGGAGCCATAGTGATGAAGACAACTTGGTGCTGACATTAAAACAGATCGGTAGATGAGGACCCAGAAATAAACAAAGCTATGCACATAGAAGGTTTTATAGAAGAGGCAAAAACACAGATTGGAAGAAGATCCTACTCAATAAATGGGGTGTCGATGAAACTAGATTTCCACCTTAGATTCACAGCTTTCATCTTGTACAAAAATGAATTCAAAATGGATCAATGACCTTAATTTAAAATCTGAAACTCCGAAATTCCTAGATGAAAATATAGGAAGTACATTTCAGGACATTGGGGTAGGCAAGAATTTAGTTAGCCCCAAATGTCAGCAGATGGGATTATATGATGAAAACAGTCCTGCACAGCACAGAAAACTATCAGTAGCCCACACAGACAGCCCTCAGAATGGGAGAAAATCTTCACCAGCTGTACATCAGACAGGCGCTAATATCCAGAATATACAAAGAACAGCAAAAAATTAAATACTAAGAAATAAAATCACCAATCAATAAATGGGCCAACAAATTGAACAGCTAGCTTTCAGAAAAAGAAAAAAGAAATACCAAAGACCAACAACATCCTTAGTCAACAGGGAAATACAAATTAAAATTACTGAGATACCACCTTACCCCAGTCAGAATGGCTACCATCAAGAAATCTGACAGCAAATGTTGGAGAGGATGTGGGGAAGGAGGAACCTTATTCACTGCTGGTGATACCACATGTTAGTACAGCCATTATGGAAGTCAGATTGGGGGTTCCTTAAAAGAGTAAAAATAGGGTCACCATCTGACCCAACTATCTCACTCCTGGGCATATACCCACAGAACTCCAAATCTTACTGTAGAGATATTTATAGCCCATGTTTATTCCTGCTGTATTCATGTTAGACAGGAAATGGAACCAGTTTAGTTGTCCATCAGCACATGAATGGATAATGAAAATGTTATATATGTATAACATAATGTCATATGCAATATACCATGTTACATATAACATACATAAAATGGAATATTCAGCTCTAAAGAAAAATGAAATTAAAAATTCACAACAAAATTGACCTAGAATGTATAATATTGAGGTCACCCAGTCTCAGAAAATAAATATTAAAAAAGCATGCTTTCCCTCACATGAAGATCATATAATCTATTCATGTACATATATAAACAAGCATAGGTGTGATTATACTATGATATTTAGACTCAAGAACAAGAAAAAGTAATTTGAAAAGGAAAGCCTTCCTTTTCTCATGGTGGGTGTGTGAGTTCAGTGCTCAGTGTATGAAAGAAGCAGGATCTGTTCCTGCAGTCCAGTTGAGTGCCGTCCCTCTGGGGCAGTGACTGTAAGAGCTGGGTTTCCATTTTGATTCCACTGACCAATACGCCAGTGGGAAGTGGACAAGACTAGATACTAGTTTGTTGGATATGCTGAATGAGATAGTATCATTTCTGTCCTTGGCAACTGATTTTTTATTTTGCTATAAATTTCCTAATAAAATGTTAAACATTAAAAAAAATAAAAAAGACAAATACTGTCCTACAAGAGAAGGAAAAGGCCTGGGTATAAGCATTCAGCTACGTTGGCAAGACTGGTTCCTTGGTTGGGGCAAGGGGGTGGCAAGTTCACTGACAGGTGGGCATTCTGACCAAAGCACCAAGTAAATGCATTTAGAGCCTTGTATCCATGGATGACAATCCAGCAACTCCGATAAAGACGGCTGGATGTTGGGGCTGGAGAGATGGCTCAGCGGTTAAGAACACTGGTTACTCTTGCAGAAGACCCGGGTTCAAGTCCCAGCACCCACATGGCAGATAATAACTGTCTGTAACTCCAGTTCCATGGGATCTGACAGCCTCTTCTGTCCTCTGTAGGCACTGCACTACATGGGTGCACTTACCTACATGTAGGTAATACACAATGCACATAAAATAAAAATCATAATTTTTTTAAAAGAAGGCTGGATGTACCACATGCAAAATTTTCTAACGTTTCAGAAAGGAAAAAGATCGTGACTCATATAAAGGATTGGAGGCTTTCTCTCCAGACTCTGCAGGTCTTAGACCGTTCTATTTGGAATGGTCTAACCAATGAATGCAAACACTGACTCAGTGTCAGGCATTACTGTCCAGATTAAGGTAGGTAAATAAAGTATTTTGGTAAGCCAGTTTAAACATATATAAGGAATGTAAGCAATAATCTCACTTGATCAAGAGGTGCAAGACCAGGTAGCTCCCGCATCATATGTGCTGGTAACATGAGAACTCACAGAACACACAAGAGGCCATAAAATCCCGGTAAAAGGTGACAGCTGTTCTGAGTAATTGTGATAAATTTCGCTTTTATTATCAGGAATTATTACTTGACTAGAGCACATATTCATTGGAAAGTGTGCTTTGTAATTACCTAAAAGGTACAGTTTGTTTGATGGTATGTTTGGTTTAATTTTAATCTTCGGTACAGTTGAGTGAGTCTTTTGTAGGTATTATCATGTTTGGTGTACTTAATGAACACTTCCACTCTTTTTCATAAATGCCTTTAATAACAATAACACATGCCAACAGGAATCATGACAGTTTCCACCAAAATTCTTATTAAACTCTTGATTCCGTCTGAATGAAAATATTCCCTCTCAGGGTACATGCTTTGTAAAGCTGGCAGAATTTCCTCCACAGGTGTCTCACACAGTAATGAATAGGAATGATTCCAAACCAACAAAAGGAAATTTGATTATAAAACATTTACCTGGAGACTCTATCTTGTGAAAAAAAAAAAACACAAATTGTCAGGTGATTCATATCTCTGGAGAACATCTTCAAGCCTTGTCCTCACAGACGTTAGTCTAATTTTTGCAGATGGACAGACAGTAGGATGGACCTGGACTGCATCAGAGTGGAGCTTTCCCCCAAACCCCACTGTGATCCTTTCCTCCTGCAGTGATTACCCTCATTATTCCAATTTGTGTATTACTTTTTTTTCATCTCATGAGATTTTATTATTAAATAAGGATTTTTAAAGGGATTATAGTATCTTCATCAACTCGGCATCTACTTTCCAACAAAAATATAATTTTAGAGAGTAAGACATATTTTATGTTCCTTTTTATTTTCTGAAGATTTATTTATTCTTAATTTTATGTGTATGTATATGCTTCTGTGTGAGTCTAACTGGAGCTACAGGCAGTTGCGAGTCACCATGAGGCTGCTAGGAACTGAACCCAGGTCCTCTGCAAGAGCAATAAGTGCTCTTCACCACCGAGCCTCCCGCCAGCCTGCTCATTTGCATTTTCCATCTGCCTAAACTAGAATCAAATCTTATAAGAAATACTTGTTGGATTGAGGCATTGTTTTGCAGATGTTACAGATCATGGCTCTGGGATCAAGGGAGGACAGTACAGAGATATCTTCATATATGTCTGTAATTTGTACCACAGGACGGAGGTTCCACCTACTCCAGGCACTGAGTCGCCCTTGTTGTAGGGATGGACCTGAACACCGCAGCAAAGTCAGAATGGATAAGAGCACCACACACTCAGCGGCATCCACTTTCCATATTACGCTCTTGTTAATTTCCACTTGTCCTAAGGTATTAATGATTGCATTAGTGATTTATTGTGAGCCCAAGAGTAAGTCTAGGCCAGTTCTGTCATCTGTAATCACTCTGTGAATGAAGGCTGGCTTGAGTGCCTTCCAGGGCAAAGTCATTGATTACTTCAATTAAAGTCAGGGACAAATTCCATACCATCTTTCTGGTCAGATGGCTCTATCATATGGGTGAATTCCCACACGATGAGTGCAGGTCACCAAGGGCAGCCTTGCTACAGAATACCACAGTCATCTGAGTGCCACATGGGGGGCATTTCCTTCCATTCTAATGGAAACCTAACTTCTAATGGAAACTGCACCTAACTTCTAATGGAAACTGTAGTGTTACTGAGATCAGGCTGGATGTGTTCCTGAATGCACCTCGCTTAGCTGATGACAATTGCCCCCAGAAAGCTAGTATCTGCTTTGAAATAAGGGTGTAACCAGTAGCCCATTAGGGAGATTCATCATCTTAAGAGGTCCTTCTTGATGATCTCACTTCCCTTCCTGGGCCCCCAACATCAAAATCACCAGCCACAGAGACTTCCAGTATAAAGACAGACAAAAGGCCACGAGGCTAGAGTATGTACCATGGCTTGCTTACTAGCCAGCTTCCAAGACCAGCTGCTGTTCTGGGTTCTACCTCAACAATGACAATACATACATTACACATTGTAAAGACCAAGGAGAATGTCCACACGGGCACATACTGCTGCCAGGTCCCAAAGAATCAAATCATCATAGAACATTTTTTTTCACAGGTAGGAGAGAACTCCTCCTGCTTATCTGAGAGCCAGAGGTGGGCAATGAAAGGACTGAGGATAGGCGGAGCCTTGGGATGCACCAGGCTCTCAAAGACAAGAGTAGGTGGTGACGGGCCTCGGAGACAAAGTTTGTAACTTAAATATTTCTTACTTTATTTTTCCCGCATAGATCAAAAGAAAGGTTGTAAGGACCCAAGGTAAGCATTTACTGTTTGAGCTTCAAAACTATACTATTTTTTTTTCTCAATGACAAGCTGCAATTTATGGCAATTGTCTCTAAGGTAATATATCTTGACCTCCTAATGAGGCTGGCCTGAGTTCTAATGACTAGTCATTTCGTTCTAAAATATCTGCCAGTCTTCCAGATATATCAGACTGTCCCAGCCAGTCTGATGTGCTTTAATTCAGGTAATAAAATCCCATGTCACCATTATGTGCCTATTGATTTACTCTGCTCTCTGCAGTCTGTACCAACCTTCAACAGAGCAATGTAGAGATGAGCTCTATAGGAGCTGATGTTACACCTCAAAACGAGGCAGCTCTCGACATTATCACATAATGAATGTAAAGTATTTGAGTGCTTATTCAAGAATCTAAGAAGCAACCAGAAGAGAAAATAGTCAGTCTACAAAACTCAGTTAACTTATGTGGCAGATGCTGATATAAGTAGGAACTACATATATAATTTCCACACAACACTACAGTCAGCTAAAGACTGTTCCTCATATTCAAAGTGTAGGTGAGCAGTGAACACTGGGACAGACTGGATTATCGAAGACAGACTGCCGCAGAGATCCGAACTCTCCAAACATGCTGGAGAGCATGGCTCTGACAAAGCTGATTTAGACAGTAAACAATGGTCCCCTCGCGTTATTGTGAAGAGGACAACCATGAGATCTAGGTTAACAAGCTATAAAGTACGATTTTACTGCTTCATGCGGCAACTCAGATGAGCCTGAAGGAAAACACTTCTATTTTTAAACTACTGCAGTGCTTATAGCTAGGTTTCCAATTTGTCAACCTCTTGGAAAAATTGAATATAATAGCCTGATTAGGGGCCAGCAGAATTCAGGGGAAGAATTTTTTTAATGGATCAATGGTGTAGAAAATTTGGTATCATCTGAACAGACTTAAAATAGAATGAAATAGAGATCTCCATTAGTGTAAGAACCTTGATGAATGACAGCTCCACGTGTGCAGCCGAGCCCAAGGGCCTGCACAGGCTCATCAGGTGCCATGTGCACCGGTACCCAGCTGGGTGCTCAGCCTCTCAGTGTGTCTGTGTTATGCTGGCTGCTACAATGTTCCTGCTTTTAGCAGTTTTATACTTTCCCATTAGGGAAGAATTGAGCTTACTATGGGGGCAGGGCTTGTGCATACTCTGACCACATCCATGTCCTGGAGGCTGGATGGACCTAAATGCAAACTTTTGAAAGGCTGTTTCCTGGAACCCTGAACCTCTTCTTACCAGTGCAATTACTAGATCTTCTTCCTTCAGAGAACTGATAGAGCAGAAGTCAAGGAAGGGTGTGGGCTTTTTATAGCCCAAAGCAGAGGGATATGAAATGGGAACCCAGGGAAATGCTTCCAAGGACATTCTCCAGACCACAGCAGGAGAATACTGAGGCGAACCCTCAGAAACTCTCCTCTGATCCCCTGGTTTCTCCACCTTTCCCAGAGCGGACAGCAGGATATGGAGTGACGTCAGCCTGAGGGCAAAGGGATCTACAACCTCTCTCCTGGGAAACGTCAGAGAAGACACAAAGACTGGCTTCCCGTTGGCCACCAGGACTTGGCTGTAGTTAGAGGACAAATGGTGACTAGGCACAGGGACTCCGAAGTTTGCCAGGCCCGAGGTGCTCAGTGGCTGTGAGAAGGACACAGACACACTGCTGCTGTTCCAGGCTTAGCAAGGTGTGCAAGAGTCGGTGAACTCGAAGGGCTCTGGCCTGGAGGTACAGGGGAGGGAGTGGCTGAGGCCCAGCAACAGAAGGCTCTTGTCGTGGGGACGCCACCACAGACAGCTGACAATGAGAGTGAGCCCTTTCCTGCTCTTGGGACTACACACTGTGTCAACACAGGATGGGCTCTTCCCTCCAGAAAGGTTGTGTGTCACCAGCACTGAGGTCGGATCCTCAACAACCTTCAGGAACTGGATCCTCCACCAATGTTAGGGTTTGAACTTCTATACTTTCTCCCAAATTCATGGTGCAACTTAATTCCCAACAAAAAAGTTAAGTGTGGACTTTAGAAGTAACTGGGTTACAGGGCCTGTCTTAGTTTGATTATCTGCTGCTGCGATTACAAACCCTGGCAAAAGCAACTCAAGGGGAAGATGTTTTAGGACGCCTGTTGCAGATGACATCACTGCATCAAAGCCAAGGCCGCAGAAGTTGAAGCAGCTGGTCACATCACAGCCACCGTTGAGGCAGGGAACAATGCATGCACACATGCATGCCAGCGCTCGGCCCACAGTGAACTCATTCATGCATACCAGTGTTCAGTTCACAGGGAGTGCATGCATGCATGCCAGTGCTCAACTCACTCTATTCTTCACAGTCCGTGGTCTGGACTGTGAAACGATGCCGCCCACATTCAAGGTGGTTCTTCCCACGCCGTTTAACCGAAGCAAGAAAGTCTCTCCCTGGCATGAGCACAGGACAGTCGATAGACGGATCTTCATTGAGACCACCTTTCCAGGTGATTCTACATGTGTCAGGTCAACAATCAAAGCTGACCATTACAGGGGCTCTTCTCTCTGTGATGGGATTAAGACTTATGTAAAGGCGGCTTCGGACAAGGTCTGGTCTTTCTGTCCTTCTGCCAGAAGCAGATGCAGTGTTCTTACCTCCAGTGGACTCAGTAACAAAGTACCATCAGGTGAGAACAGAGGGGAATTCACCAGATGCTCATCTGCAAATTCTGTGACTTCTAGAATCTTAGAAACAATGTCTATTGTGTGTGCACGACTCAGCCCTGCATTTTGTTACAGCAGCACAAATGAATTAACAAGGTCACCGGTGCTGACAACAGACTTACCTGCCCTTGAGAACTGTGCACTCTGCGAACTAAGGCTGGATGAACCTAACTGTATGGAATGAGTTCAACGACGATGGGTAGGGCAAGGGCAGAACTTTCTGGGAGTTTCACACAATTCAGCTTCGCCTGGATAAGATATGAACAGTTCTGTCATGGTATGCTACACAATATCCCTGGGTTGGCTTTTTTGACATAATATTTCTTTTACTTTAAATATTTGCAGAGTTTGATGGTCAAGTCTCCAAGCACACACTGCCAGAGGAGTCCCTTACAGTTGTAGATATCATATGCAATAATAGCAAATATAACTGTGGTTGTGTGGCGTAGGACTGTCCTCTGACAGACAGACGAGGGACCGACGCCTTCTTCCCAAGCTCCGTTGCACCTGCTTGCCTAGGTTCACTACAGCTAAGCTTGTTGACTGTTGGGCACCACAAGAAAGGAACAGTAGTGAGAGTCAGCCATGCCTCCCAGTCAACCAGCGAGCCCTGGTTGCATGAGGAGGTGCTAAGGGCATATAAGCTATGGAAGCTGTGGGGGACGGTCTCTCACCATTTTGTGTGGCAGTTGGGACGTCACGAGCCACGCCTGGATGGAGACTTTCCAGTGCAGCCTTAGGAGGGGAGCTCTCACAGCGCTCAAAGTAAGCCCTCACCCACTGCTCTGTAAGTTCAATGATCTCACTGGTTTCCCAGAATGCACTTTAGTGAAATCGGACCTTGGTTTGTCATAGGGACCAAGGGAGGACGGGGCTGGATGTGGTTTGTGCCTCCTAGAAGGAATTTTAACTACAGATCCCATGATCCAAGAGAGTTCATGTGCACAGTGTGGAATCCATTATCAACATTTTCACTGAGATCCTGAAGGGTGCTCCCATTATCCACCCAAAGATGCTCCACCCAAACCACCTTTCACTTACTTTTCCATGACTTCACAATGTGGAAGGAACTTGCTTCCGTCTACTCACTGGTGAAGGGCACTTCCATAACACTAAAACTGCTTTCCAAATACAACTGGTGTTGCAACATTATTCCATGGATAATATGCATTTCATGCCCCTTAGATATTATTCAAATTATAAAAATATCTAAGAGTTATCTTCTCTGCATGTTGATCTCCAGGAAAGCACTGGGGAGAATGACCAACCTTTGTAAGGGAGTAGACCACGACACACTCTTTCGTAAATTCATACAACAAGAAGACATGAAAACCAACGTCCTCTGTGACATGAAAACAGTCAAAGCTTCAGGAAACAGCACTTGAAGACTATTAGTAAAATGAGTCCTGAGCTAAAGACGGCCTGAAGGACTATGGTAGAGTCCTCTGCTTCTGCCTCTCAAGTTCCTGCCGCAGTCACAGTAGTCACCCCTGGAGGGCTTAAGGAGCGTCCTAGGAGGGGCCCTGGGCCTTGTGAAGACATTAAGTGACATAGGATTTCACGAAATTCACAGGATGAACCAGGTTAAGGAAAAACCCAGAGCAGGAGTGGCCCTGAGAGTGAGGAGATGGGAGGGAGCTCGAGGAGGGACCGCCATGGGCAGACCTGTCCCAGAAGGACAGCGAAAAGAGCTTCTGGGAATGGGTTGGTCAAAGGGCCAAACTCTTCAGGGCATCAGAAGCAAACCATTCATGGTTTATACTCCTCCCATGTGTCGTGCAACACAGTCCACTCAACAAAGGCATAAAGACCACATTTAACTCAGAAGGACAGTACTATGGCAACAGTGGCACCTCTAATGGGCATGTGGCATGATTAGTATTGAGTCTCTCACTGAGTCCTCTGGGAAGCAAGGGACACAGCAAGCATCTGTCACAGTAAGTGTAGACCATGGACCAGTATTTCAATCCATTTGCACAGGCTAGATTCATGTTCCGTTGTTATTACCAGAGCTTGGGCCCCAGCCTTCTCTGTTGGCGCCGACTAAATTTTCAGTTAGTGCTGAGACAGGTTAATCACTGGTGAGCTGACAGAAGGCGTACAAATGCCAACCACCACACACGGGTAAGCGCATCCCTCAACAGGAGGTGGGGTTTCTGCTGACGCTGTTTTGCGTCCCCTGCTTGCTGTAAACACTGTTTTAATCCTGAGCTGATCAAAGGTCATATTTGCTTATTTGGTTTTCTTTTATTTCTTATTGGGAAATAATATTAAGTTTACTAAAAGTTTCAAAAATAATAGAAATAACAGCCCTATCCCCACACACCTTCCACCCAGATGCATCTGCTGTAAACAGTCTTCACTTGTTTTATGATTTACTGCCTATACTACTATTATCTTTGTGTGTTTGGACATATGTATCACCCACTATTTGAAAACCGTTTGATTCCCTCCTGAAACATTTGCTATTTCTTCTGGTTAAATAAATATCCTATGAACTGAACTTACCCAAAGAGTAAAATCTATTAGGAAGCAGATAAAAAAATCAAAGATGTAATTGAAAAGAAATAAATATAAAGTCAGTCTCTAAGCAGACTGACATTGGGAGCGTTATCCAAGCCAGCAGACAACCGGGATCCGTCTTCAGAGGACTGGAAGGGGGACTCAGTGTTCCCGGACATTTGTAAAGTGACAGGTGTTTGAGACATTATCAGCAAATACATCTTTATGATGATGTGAAAGCATGCTTTCAAACCTAAGATATTAACTAGTGACCAAGCAGACAGCAGATCCCAGTCACCCGTGTCATGAAAGGGGAGACTGTTGAGCTTTCCTTATGTGCCAGATAAGACATGCTGTCAGCAGAGATGCCCTTAGAATCAGGTGAAAGAGTATTTAAAAATATAATTAATTAATGGTCACTAAAAAAGCCAGTAGCGAAGAAATGAAGCACAGGACTTTGATTTCAACTTTAAATATTAAAATAATTTGGCTGGTAAATAACATCTGAGCAGCTATTGTTAGGAGCTGTCCCAAGGCCTGGGCTTGAGAAGGAGTGAAACAGAGATAGTAATATCAATGAAGATCACAGCTCGATGGTCTCAGCCTGGCTGAGGGATGTCATCTGGTGAGCATTGATAATGCTAACAGCCCCTTCCGCCAAATTTAATCAGGACTTCAGGGTTTAGGAAATACCACTCAAGGGAAATGATTACTGAGGTATGGAAGACGGGAGGATGTGCTAGGGAAATACATCACAGATAGCTCACAGAAGGCTTCCAAGATGGTCCAACTGGTTGTGGGGTGAGGTAGGACAAGGAGAAATGGCCTGGTTGTGGGGTGAGGTAGGACAAGGAGAAATGGCCTGGTTGTGGGGTGAGGTAGGACAAGGAGAAATGGCCTGGTTGTGGGGTGAGGTAGGACAAGGAGAAATGGCCTGGTTGTGGGGTGAGGTAGGACAAGGACAAATGGCCTGGTTGTGGCCAGCATGCGGGAGAGGATGGTCTTCTCCAGGTGTGACTCGGATTCTCAAGCATTAGATTGGTTCCTTAGGGTTCAACCCCAGGGACTGTAGAAAGAGCCCCCAAGCTCTACTGTGCCCATGGAAGCCTGACTTCAGGCAACCAGCCCACAGAGGCACACCTTTCAACTCTCATTAGCATGGTTATCACAGGGGGAGATACCCCTCCATGTGCACTTACTGGAAATTTGATTCATGTCCTAACTCAGATTCCCCACCGCGTTGAGGCCATTAGTGTGGGTTTCATCCACTAGTACCTCACTTTGGTGTGGGGGGAGGGATGGATTAGTCAGAAAACTAGACCTCATTTGTAACACCAAAAGAAAAATGGGTTCATTTTTCTTTGGAAAATGAGGAGTGATTATTGACTCTGCTCATATGAAGACAGCATTCAGGCCGCCTGTGAAGGAAGCCTGACTGTGGTGTGACTGTGTTCTGAAAACTTAATCCTCAATGCAATGGGGATGGGATGCCAGGCCCAATGGGAGGGTTTGGTCCGTGGCACCGTACCTGCATGTACGGATAGCAACTGGGTAGTGGTCACAAAATGGGCCGAGGTTACAAGTTGCAGCGCCTGCTGATCCCGTCCTATTTCTGTGCTTCTCCCACAGAATGATGTGGAGGAGGTCCTCACCAGAGTTACCCTCCTTGCCCTGGACGTCCCAGCCTCCAGAACTGTTAAGAAATAGATGATTTCTTTATAAATGACATAGCCTGTGGTATTCAGCTACAGAAACATAAAAGACAGTAACATACTAAAAGGCTGGATTTAAAGAGTTTAGGGACGTGCATACAGACAGGAATCTTCCAGAGGGCAGAGTATCTGTTGTGGGGCTAGATAAGAATGTAGTCTGCATTCTGGCTTCTTAAATCCATTTTCATGCCCAGATATCATCGTGAATTCAACATGTACAATTACCAGAACCAGGACAATGCTATGCACATCCACATGATATCCAGACTATCTGTGTCTTTCTGGTGAACATCGCTGTGTGAAATTTGTGTGGATTTATGCATGTATCCATGGCATCTAACATCAGACAACAGTATACTCCTCCTTTATTATACAATTTCCATCTACTGCACAAAATGCAGCCTGCCTTACATGCAGCCACATTAAGATCAAAGTGATTTGTGTTTGGAAGAAGAGATCAGAGAGGTGCATATTATTTTTCACTGTAAATTTTTGTACTGTGTATGAGAGATAATGGTTTATAGAAATTTAAGATAAATTTTATTCTAAAATGAACATTTTTTTTTTTTGCTTTTACCTTTTCAAAAGCATTCTTGCTTAATGGTTGGAGCTGACCTGACTCTGTATAATCTGGTGTTGCCTGAAAGATAGAAGGCATTTCATGTTGCTATTTTTGTTCACAAACTGAGGCTGCAGGCCACCATCCACCTCAGACATTCAAAACCCTGCAGTACGGCTGGTGATCCCTTGGTTCTTCCTCTGCTACCGTGAAGCCAAATATATGCCGCTGTTGCAAGATATTGAACAAGGGCCCTAAGTGAGTCTATCAAACCAGTGTTGTAAGAAATGACCTCCTACATGGATTCTTGTGACTAACTTGGCTGTGTTACCCACAGATTCCCCAGTCACAGCCTCCTGCAACACTTCAGTAAGGGCTGAACTGAATTCTAATCCTGCACTTCCTAGGGTTGCTAAAGTTTGTACAGAGACAGTAAAGCATCCTGCCCCGGGAGGCCAGAAGATCAATCTCCCGTCTCCAGGACCTGCCTGCCGCCTTAGAGTTCATCTCTGCAGAGTCGAAAGCAGCTGTTTCTTGCTGGTACTCATCTTCATGTCTGAGTCCTTCCCTGTGTCCATACTCTCTGCCTCTTGCAGCAACGAAGTGATGATGAGGTTCCGGGTGTGGCTGGCCCTTGATACCACAAGGAGGAGGAGGCAGCAGCCATGTGTCTAGGCCTACCACATGCCAGGTGCTCTGCTGAGCTCTTTAAGGATAGACCTCTCACATATTCTGATGAAGGCTCTCTAGAGAGGCACTTCACAGACACATCAGGAAGAGGAGACTCAAGTGGGAAGTCATTCAAAGCCCCCAGTCTTTTCACAAGGCCTAGAGACAGCTTGGCCACTATCTTCTACATGTTCTAGAAGACTAAAAGCAGCATCTCGGTCTGCTTTGTTCACTGTCTCATCTGGAATGGCCAGCCTAGGGCCTATCACACAGCAGCTGTTCAATAAGTACCTGTTGAGTGGATGACTGAATGAATGTATGAATGAATCAGTGAATTTTTCTGTGATGTTTATTCTTAATTATCAACTTGATTTGGTTGGGAGATACCTAAGAGATTAGCAAAGTGCACCTCTAAGTGTGTCCATGACAGTGTTCACAGAGACAATTAACTTAGCTGAGAAACTGCAGAACCATCTGACAAGCTGGGAATGGGAGGGAAGAGATAGGGAAGGAGCACATTCACTAAGCAGAGGCCTGCTTGCACTCTGCTTCCTGGCCACCATGATGTGAGCTGCTTAGCACGTCCCAACCATGAGACTGAAACCTCTGGGGTTTTGAGCCAAAAATAAATCTTTTCTCCTTTAAGTTGTTTATGTGAGATATTTTGTCTTAGCAACAAAAAGCGTGATGAATGTATTTCCAATTCTAACCACTAATTAAAATCTTGACTAGACTAATTTATATCCTGTATGGAATTTGTCAAAAATCCATGTATCACACTGCAACAAGTTGACCTAGATGAACAGCACAGAACAGTTTCGGCACCAACTATACTCTGCTGCCCACCAACCCTAACACACAGGTTGGAGTTTGAGACACATACGTTAGGCTATTGTTGATCATCAGTACATTGCATGGTGTTGGGCTGGGGGTATATTTCAGTGGTAGTAGAGTTGCCTTCTGTGCCCAAGGCCCTGGGTTCCATCTTCAGGTGCACACACACACACACACACACACACACACACACACACACACAATCTATAAGAAAATTTAAAAAGCACATGATTTTGTGACATTTTGCTTATTAGATGTAAAAGAAAAATTGAAACTAAGGTTTTAGAGCATGAAGGAGAACGTCACCCACATTTTTACCTGTTATCCTCTGTGAACTCTTCCTATTGAATAATGAACAGTTTTCATAGGAGATTATGTAAGACTCTTCATGAACATGAAAAACAGGCTACAGTTCTTCAGGCCCAACTAGTAATGAAGTATTCAGTATATATTTCACATGAAGTTTATCCTATGTTTTGTGAACTGAAAAAGACTTGCACAGGGTTTAATTTTTGAGGATCATCCTGTAGACCAAGTGATTTTTCAAAGGTAAGGAAGGTATTTAGGGTGTGTTGGGATTTCTTGGCATACTATTACATATCACAGGAAAAATAATATTTGTCAATAAAAAAGAGTGCTAAAATTTTAATATTATATATTAAATCATTCTGTAACAGCAATATTATTCATGGAACGCAAACAAGGAAAGTAAGATGTTTTTAGTTAAACTTGTCACCACAGTCATTTATTCCACTAAGATTTAGAATGATATGGGGTTTGTGTACATATAATAATCTTATGATACCATTAATCATGGAACACTCTAAGCTGAACACAGTGTGGTGTGTGCAGTGGAAGGTTCATTGTACTCTGTCCTGTAGTGTCAGCTTCGTCTTAAAATTCAAAGACTTCCATGTTTTACTAGAAGTAGTGAACAGAAATCCATCCTTATCTCTGCCTGTCTCTCTCTCTCTTCATTCTCAGAGCTGAGGACCAAACCCAGGGCTTATGTATAAAGCCATTTAATATATAAAGTGAGCTACTATTTAATTCTGCAGAAAGAAAAGGAAAGCAAATAAAAAAAAATAAGAAAAGATTAGGTTAAAATTTCATTCTAAAGTGTACAGTCTTGGGCCTAGGCCCTTCCACGATGCCTGACTGGTATGCCTGAAACCATCCTGGCCCTCTGATAAAAATACAAAAGTGAGAACTTGAAGCACAGACTAATGATTTGAGTCATACCTAATCAGAAAGTTAACAAGTTACATTAACAATAAAAATAGAACCAAACTTCAACTCAACAAAGGTGGGTCAGAATTTCATATCAAACATACAGGCCAAAAAAAGAGGTTCATATGCCCAGGTCACAATGCAAAAGCAAAAATAATATGAAGAAACAAGATAATATGTTCCCACCAAATTCCACCAGTCCTATAGACATGTTTGTTCTACAATGAGAATGACCCAGAGGAACTCCAGGACACAGAACTTAAAAGAACAATCATAAGGGGCCAGGCGCGGTGGCACATGCCTTTAAAAACTGTAGCGGAATCGAAGGAGAAAGAAAAATCTTCCATGATACAAATAGGTTAAAAGAATTTATAGCCACCAAAGCACCCTTGAAGCAATGCAGAGGACCGGAAGAAGGAATGGTCACACCCAAGGGGCCACAGAAAGAAAACAAATGAAGGTATAGTCTGGAAAAATAATTTAGGACTGAAAACACAAACAGAAAATAAAGCAAGAGTAAAAATATTCATCTCTCAATAACAACTTTAAATATCAATGGTTTCAACTCCCCAGTCAAAATACACAGGCTAGTTGAATGGGTTAAAGGTCAAAATCCATCCTTTTGTTGTCTACAAGAAACTCATATCACGTTCATAAAAAGAATGTTACTGGACCTCAAGACACAGGACCCCAACTCAGTAACAGTAGGGGACTCCAATAGCCCACTTTCTCCAATAGACAGGTCACCTGGACAAATGAAAAACAGAGAAACATCTGGATTAAGTGTTATCATACATCAAATGGACCGAACAGGCATCTATAGAACATTCCACCCTAACACCAAAGAATACACATTCTACTGAGTGTGGTGGCACATGTCTTTAGTCCCAGCACTTAGGAGGCAGAGGCAGGTGGACTTCTGTGAGTTAAAAGCCAGCCTAGTCTACATAGTGAATTCTAGGCCAGCTGGGGCTACAGTGAGACCCCGTCTCAAAAAAGACTAAAAAAAAGGAGAAAAAGAACAAAGAATCCACATTCTGTTCAGCACTTCTTAGAAGTTTCTTTAAAACAGATCACATATAGGAGCACAAAGCAAAGCTCAGCAAATATAAAAATACCCAAATAATTCCATGTTTTATTGGACCACAGTGTAATAAAGCTTACAATAAGCAGCAAAAGAAGCTGTAGTAACTACATGAACCCATGGAGACTAAACAACACACTCCCCAGTGATGATTGGGTCAAAGAGAAATCAAGAAAGAAATAAAAGTATTCCTGGAACTAAATTAAAATAACATAACACAACAAAAACCTTCTAGACACATTAAAAGTAGTCCTAAGAGGGAAGTTTATAGCTCTAACCACCTACATTAAAGAAATCACTGGGCAAGGGAAAGTTGATCTTTAAGGGAGTGACACTGGATAGGTTGACAGGCTCCAACGGATGAACTCACATCAAGGGACATTTGGGGACACAAAACTTGACTCGATAGGCCTTAACATATATGAAAGGATGCATGAAATCTATGCAGGGGCAGCATTGGAGGAGGTTCAGATAGAGGAAGGTGTATAAATATGATCAAGATGTATTGTACAACATGAACCAAATTCAATTTAAAAAGTCAGAAAGAACATAAATTACTTAATGGTGTAACTCAAGAAGCTGGAAAAGCAAGAACAAACCAAATTCCAAACCAGCAGATGAGAAGAGATAAAAATCAGAGCAGAAATCAATGAAATAGGAACAGACAATAGAATGAATCAATGAATCTAAGAGCTGGCTCTTTGAAAAGATAAACAAGATAGACAGACCCTTAGCCCTTAGTTCAGCTAACCAAAAGAAAGAAAGAACAAATCCAAATCAACAAACTCAGAGATGAAAGGGGAAACATCACTATAAGGGAATGATTTAAAGCCTATAGTCTATTAAATTAGAAAATCTAAAAGAAATGAATCAATTTCTAAATTCAATGGAACCACCAAAGTTAAACCAAGAAAAGATCAACAATGTAGAAGGACCCACAACAAGCATGAAAATAGAGACAGTAATACAAAGTGTCTCAACTGAAAAAGCCCAGGTCCAGATGGATTCACAACAGAATTCTAGCAGACCTTCAAATAAGATCTAGAACCAATACTTCTTAAATTATTCAAAAATAGAAACAGGGGGAGAAGTCCCAAATTCCTTCTATGAAGCCAGCATCACTCTAATACCCAAACCAGGTAAAACAACAAAGGCAAACTCATAGGCTCATGTCCCTAATGAACACAGATGCAAAAATTCTCAACAAAATACTCCCAAATCACCTACAGACACATATCAAACAGATCATCCACCATAATCAATTTGACATTATTCCAGAGATGCAGGGATGGCTCAATATATGTAAGTCAATAAACACAATAAATCATATAAATTGACTTAAATTTAAAAAAAAATCACACGATGCAGAAAAAGCCTTTGACAAATTCAACATGCATTCATATTAAAAGTCCTAGAAGGAATTGTACTGAAGGTAACATACCTCAACATAATTGAAGCTATGTACAACAAACCCACAGCCAACATCATTCCAAACAGAGAAAATTTGGAAGCGTTCCCATTACAAATAGGAACCAGACAAGGCTGTCCACCACCCCACTCCTTTTCAATATCGTGTTTAAAACTTTATCTAGAACTCTAAGACAGAGAAGGAAATTAAAGGGATACTAATTGGAAAAGAAGAGGTTAAATTATTTCCATTTGCAGAGAAATGATATTAAATGTAAAAGATCCCCAAACTTCTACCACAAAATTTGTATATATGATTAACACTTTCAGCAAAATGGCTGGATACAAAATAGATTTACAAAAATCACTAGCTTTTCTATACCAATAACAAGCGATCAGAGAAAGAGTTCATGGAAACCCTCCCATTCCTTATGAGCTCAAAAATATATCTCGGAATAAACCTGACCAAAGATATTGAAGAGCTCTACAGTGAAAATGTTAAATCTTTGAATAGAGAGACTGAGGAAGCCACAAGGAGACGGAAGGGCCTCCCACATTCCTGGTCAGGTACAATTAATATTGTGAGAATCACCGTCCTTCCAAAAGAAAATTACAGACTCGATGCAACGCCAATCAAAATCCCCAGGACACACTTCACAGAATGAATGCCTCACCACCACTCATTAAAGAAGCTTCTTTCTGAAACAGGTGGAGACTACTGCAATGTCCCACAACTGGTCAAATAGAGAAAGTGTCTGTGAGGTGCCCAGCCCTATGTGATACATCTACAATGCAACCTCTATACCTAAGGTTCAGGGGCCGTAACAGAAAGAATATTAAAGTATCACTCAATTCTTACCAGAAAAATTTCCTCCTGTAACTGATGGTGATTAACCCAGAAAGCCACAACTGGCCAAAGTTCAGAGAATAAGAGATTGCAGAGAGCAAGTCCCTGGGTAGGACACTTGTATCAAATTTCTGCCATGCAAAGCTCCAGGATCATTATGGAAGAAGGGACAGAAAGCTTGTAGGAGCCAGAGGTATTTGATAAACTCACAGCAGTGGCAACAGCATACATAAGACGTGTGCAAGCTCAAGTCAGACAAAAACCCAGTGTAGAAGTGGGATGTGGGGAAGAAGCCCCAACTTCAGCTGACTATTTGCAACCAATAATGACTGGGAGAGGGAGGGCTGGTTTTCTCTACGGGTGTGACACGACAGGTTAGCCAGGCTACGGTGGACGCACACATACCAAAGACATTTGGGGACTCAAACTTGGTTTGATAGGCCTTAACATATGTGACAGAGTACATGAGTTCCTGCAGGATGCTCTAAGAGGGGTACAGACAGAGGAGGTGGGTTAGATGCAGTAAAATCCAATGAGTGAAAATCTCAAAAATTAAAAAAAAAAGAAAAACTATCTCTAAGGAAAGAAAACTTTATTCTAATATTTTTAAAGTATCAGACCTATAAATTAAGTAGTTAGCAGTTACTAAAATGTTTGTTTTTATTACTTTCTTCAGAAAATAATTCACCATTATAGTTACATTGGTGCAGTTTTATTTATAAGAAGAAGCATAAAAATTAAGTTTAATTATTTCCATCCTATTATTCACACACGACTTTTAAAAACTCTATAGTTGTAATTTATTATCTCTTATCTCAGTATTATAACATTAAAATTTAATTATCCTGTAGAAATATGAATCATATTACTGCATCTTATCCAAACTCATAGGTGAAAACATGCAAAATTTATGTTTAGAATTCTCACAAAATAAATCTCAGGGTTACTAATAATCCTGCTTTTTCCTCATAGTGTTTATTACTCACATTTACATTCTAAATGTAGTATTTAAATAGTTAAGCTAATTTACCTCCCACTTTAGGTAAAATTCCAAAAATAATATTGTAAGAAACAATTTATAGCGCTCAACTTTTTTCGTTGCCATGGCAACTGTTGCTATCTGATAGTATTGGGGTAGAAACCTGTTCATTGGTGACTATAATTCTATAAAGGAAAAGATTGCTCATCTTTACCATTTTAAGGAAGATAAGGGGTCTTCGGATAAGAAGGCTCATTTCTGGACAAGGAGGATGAACACCATTTGTGAACAAAGGAGGACACCGAGTTTTCTCTGGAATATTCCTCTGAGATAGGAAATGCTCACTGTATATTAGTAGCAAACACTCCACATCTGACTGAGGATTCCTGAGTGTTAACAGGGTTTGGTGAGCTGCTCATGAGTTCTAGACCTCTGCTGGTTCTGCCTACGTCCCTGCTGCAGGAAGCCGAGCCTTCCTGGGGGACAGGGCTAGGAGCAGACACACTTCCCAGTGGGCCTGCACCTCAGTCTCGTGCCCACTCCCATCCTCCTCCCTGTCACAAGGATGTCAGGGTAGCTGACAGCCTCCTGGCTAGGCAACTACCACAGCCTTCCTGTGTCACTGTTTTCTTTAGAGATCCTCCCTGTGAGGGAAGCCAGAGGTCTATTCATCTCCACCTTCAGCGGCTGCCCCTGTGGAGCAGTGACACCAGGAAGAGACCCACAATGCAGACTTGGCACAGGACGTGGAGAGGGTGACATTTCACAGAGAGCTGGGAAACCACTTTTTGTAGTTTGCTTTCTATCTAGGAAAGGAAACACATAAAGATATTCCTCTAGAAAAACATGATGTCAAATAATTAGAGAGACCCACGAGCACAAGTACCAAGGAGTGGGAAAAATAATGATTTCCAAGACTGAGCAGTCAGCAAACACAGTTCCGGGTGGTGGGGGTACAGTCCATCATGGTGGAGAAGGCAGGTTGTACAATCACACAAAGGAAGCAAGTGGAGAAACGGCAGAAAGTGCGGCGAGGATGAAAGTCTCAAAGCTGGTCCAGTGACGAGCGTGGCCCAGTGACGAGCGTGGTCCAGTGACGAGCGACGTACTTGCTCAGCAAGGCTTCTCATCCGAGTGGCGGAGAAACGGCACAAAGTGCAGCGAGGATGAAAGTCTCAAAGCTGGTCCAGTGACGAGCGACGTACTTGCTCAGCAAGGCTTCTCATCCGAGTGGTTTCACAACCTTCCCAAACCACCACCAGCCGGGAGCCAAGCATTCAGACGCATGAGCCCGTGGGGTGCATTTCACATTCGAACCGCAACAGGGGGAAAGATTAATTCTTCTTTTTCCCTTCACGTTTCTGCCTGACTGAACTTATTTAGAACATGAAACAACTGAAAGAGCCCATTCTGATATTGAATTTATGCAAATTTCAGAAATGATCAATATTGTTATTGTGAGGCCTAACATGGAGTATAGTCAGAGCTCTGCTGTTTACAATCTGTTTGTAGTCGGAGTTCATTGTCATAAGGACAATGACTTGGATGACAAGGGATCTAGAAGGGAGGCCGTTACCCACCTCTTCCATTCACAGCTGAACAGTGGGGCCTCGCTTGACTTCTCTGTTCATTCCTAGTGTTGCAGAAGCTATTCTGCCAGTTCACAAGACACTGAGATGATGGGTGTCAAACTGGCCTCTAAGCCAGAGCATATCCAGAAGAAAGCTTATCACAGGTGCAAGCAGCACTGAGCCACTCCAGGCTAGTTGGACTAAAATAGAAGTATTTATGCTTTAGTCATTCAATGACATTTAGGACCTAGTTGAGACCTAAGGAGGTCATTCCAGTTTGGTCCATTGCTGGCTTTGTGCCCAAACAATTACCGGGAGGCAACATGCTATGATCTCTGAAGGATAGGCTTTGCTTAAACGTGTTGGCAACTTTATACTTCCCTGCTGGGACCACATTACAAAATTGCATCGCATTATATCAAGAACAATATAAAAAAGTCTTGCTAACCTACAGGGATGCACATATATTAGTCGCGGAAGTAAAGGTGAGGGTTCGACATATAACAAAATTTTACAAAATACAACATAGGATCCACCGTTTATGAGTCAATCAGCATTTTATGATGAGCCATCACTGTGTTAAGTATCGAAGGAACAGTGGGAACGCAGAATGTGGCTTGGTAGAGCACAGAGCCCTTCTTATTAATCTAGTTGGCAACTTCCTCAGTTACCTGTGAAATCGTTCCTGGAATTCAGTGTCTAACTTTTCTCGATAATCAAATAATGCACATAAATTGGAGGAGAACAGAATGGGTAGAAAGCCTTAATTTAGCACTTGTTTTTTGGAATCTGAATCAGGCTTACATTAGCACTGTAAATGACTAAATTACACATTAAACTAGTTTTTGCAACTTTCCTTTCTTAATTGAGTAATTATCTTTTTGGATATACTAACAGATCTGAACTTGTGACCTACCAATAATCAGTCTTTACAGCCAAAATCAGTGCAGAAGGAGATAATGAACACTCTTTCTCCAAAATGAGCTCAACTTCTCTCTATGCACACTGCCCTTGGAAATCATTTAGTTTTGCATAAACTTGGGGGTGCACTTAACTGGGGTAGGGAGAACGATGAGAGGGAGTGTCTAGGAGAATGCAGTTGTGCAGACTTCCAATTTTTCTCAACAAGATTTGACAAAAATAATTCAATTTTAAAATTGACTGGCTTTTTTTTCTTTCCTGTGATTCCTATATTTTACACACGTTCCACTTCAATTTCCTAATGTGCATATACATATCTGTATTATGTATGTGTGAATATGTACATATATAATTCCTCTTAAAACATTTTTTTACTTTACGTATATGAGTGTATTGCTTATATTTATGTAAGTGCACCATGATGTGCAATGCCTGAGGAGGTCATAAGAAGGCATTGGATCCCCTGGAACTGGAGTTACAGATGGTTGGTAGCCACCACGTGGGTGCTGGGAATCAAACCAGGGTCCTCTGCAAGAGCAGTCAGTGCTTTTAACCACTGAGCCGTCTCCCCAGCCCCAGTATATAAGTCTTAAATGTAATCATGCTCTATCTGCTTGGTGCTTTTAACCACTGAGCTGTCTCCCCAGCCCCAGTATATAAGTCTTAAATGTAATCATGCTCTATCTGCTATTTTGTTTTCAAACTTGTTCCAAAAATGATATTGCTTGGGCTGTAGAGATAGCTCAGTGGGCAAGGTGGTGCTGCTCCAGCCTGAGGACCTGAGTTTGAATCCTCATGTAAAAGCTGTACAGGGCAGCACATGTTCATATACTAGGGTGGGATGTAGGCTAGAGGCAGGCAGATCCCAGGGCTCTCCCACCAGCCAGTCAGTGACAGACCCTATCTCAAAGATAAAGTGGAAAGATTGATAGAGAAAGATACCTGACATCAACTTATGGCCTCCACAGCCATATGCCCAGCACACCAACACAACCCTCCAACACACACACCCAGGGGTAGGGGGTGTACAAAAGATAGTAGACTGGAGCTAAATAAATTAGGTATACATGTTTTAGGAAAATAGCATTTGAATATTAAAGAAAAATCTGGAAGTGGGCGGCTCCTTATGCTTCTCAAGTCAACATGATTGATTTCTCTTCTCTAGTATTTGATTACTGGATTTACAAAGAATTTTGAATCTATATTTACTCAGGGAAACAATTTGAACAGTACATTATCGATTGGCCAATATTTCCCCCCAGATTTTGGCCAATTTCTAAAAAATTCAACAGTGTCATTATCACTCTGTAAATGCCATTGTGCTCTAGTCAATTACTCAGGGGATGCGGAGGTAGAGGCCAAAGCTGAGAATCCTCCCCCTTGATATCCTAGGACTATGGTTTGTGCAACTTCTGGACTTCTCTCTGTGATCTGAGCTTCTCTGTAAAACGGAAACCATAAAGTCACGTGCTCTAGTTTCTGTTAGAAATGAGAAACGGTCTCTAAGATAATTGGAACTCACCAGGTGTGGTACACCCAGTCTATAATCCCAGAACTCTGCTGCCTGAGGCAGGAAGTTTCCAGAGTCCACACCACCCCAAGCTACGCAGTGGGATTCTATCTCAAGAAAACAATGGTTTGCCTTGGAGATAGCTCAGCGCTAAAGTGCTTGTCTGGCACGAACACTTTGGGTTACTCTCAGCATGGGAGAAAAGAGGGCCTAGAAGAGCTTGTTCTTTTTCTCATTATATTAAATGTACCCAGGTTAATCTAACTACTACAGGGAAAAGATTCACAGCATCATTTTAATATATATACTGATTTTTCTTTAATTGCTAGAAATTTCACATTATTTGTTTTTCCCCCTGAAATCTCCAATTTTCTTTTTGTTCTTGGGATTTATTTTTTCCTAATGTAATTTTTAGGTCTCTGGGTTTCATATTACTGATTATTCTATATAAATGAGGTCTTGTTTTGTTTTGCTTTTGTTTCTTTGGAGGGTTTTTGTTTGTTTGGTTTTTATTTTGAATTATGGTCTTCCTCTGTAGGCCAGGCTGGACTCAAGCTACTGACCCTCTTGCTGTAGCCTTCGGAAAGCTGTGATTACAGGTGTGCACCATCTAACAATTGTTTTTGTTAAAAATGACTGGTAGCATTTGAAAATATGGCCATGCCTTCTTACTGTGGGTTTAACAACCTTGGATCAAAAATAATTCAATTTTTGGCATAGTGGCATATGCCTTTAATTCCAGCACTCAGGAGGCAGATGTAGGCAGATCTCTATGAGATACAGGCCAATCAGGGCTTCAGGGAGATCCCATCACAAAACAAAACAAAACACAAAACAAAACACAATACAACACTACACAACACAAAACAACAAAACAAAACATTCCCAAGAGACCTGGAGTTCTGTTCTGACTGTCTTTATTAAACCTCTATTGACTAGCTTACCTGAATCGAGTCCCACCCATATCATGGTTTTAATATTCTCCTAGCAATGAATACCTTCTGAAATTATGGTTTTTCTTGATTATGGAACTCTCAATCCTTCTCTACCAACTTAACATTTCATGAGATCTCAGACCGTGGCTTTTGTTCACGGTTATATCCCAGCATCAAATTCAGAGCCTGACATGTCAAGGCACCAGTCAACTTTAGATCCATCAAAGCAAAGAAAACGGTGAGTCAGGGGAGGAAGAGGGGAGGGAGGGAGAGACATTGGAAAGACCTGTCAATACAGCCACCCCTGGTGAATCTCATGACCGAAGTGCTATAACTTTGGTCTTTGTTACAGCCAGAGAATTCTAGTCTATGAGACCCACTGTTAAAGCAAAGTGCAATGGTGGCTTTATTTCTAAACATGAGCAGATTCAGGAAAAAAAAAATGCATGTGTAAAGAGGAAATTGCACTGATGTACAAAGAGCTGTAATGATGCGCCACAAAGTTGCTGGGATCTCTCTCCAAATGGAAATGTAAAAATTAGCACAGAGAAGTGATTACACTATTTACTATCAAGTCACAGACAGAAAATGATGCCCCTTTAATTAGTGCTAGATAGTGTGCCGCTGGCTTTGCATGCATTCTCTGAGTGCAAGAAGAAGAAACAGGTATACGAAAATGCAGTTAAGTAGGGGAGGTGCCTTGGGTGGCCAGGACAGTAGAACTCAGGAGGAGCACCAGGAAGACCGCCCTCTGCTTCCAGAGGCCTTAAAAAGAGGACACCCTTCTTTTCTGGAGACAGGTGATATTTTGTTTATCTTCCACCTCAATATTCCTTGGTCCGTCTTATTTTTATAAAACTGTGTAGAATATAACAACTAAGAAAAAATGGCGTGCGTTAAATGGACATAAAGTTCCAAATAGCCTCCAGATGACTCATGTTCTCAGGTAAATTTCTAACTACTTGTAAATTGCAATGTTTAGTTTCAGAATGATAATGAAATGTTACAGAGGAATGTTCTTTGCTGAAAATGTAAACTTATTTTGCACATGGTATTGATAATTCATTTACCAAGAATCAGTGTCACATTTCCCACCTTCCCGATCCTGAGACCATATTAAAAATAAATCTGCAGCATCTTACAAACTCCTCAGAAAACATGTGAGGTATTAATTTTATCACAGCAAACAAAAGGGCCTCTACAACCTGCTACAGCTTCTTGTAACCCCAGTGTTTATCTTAGCCAAGGCAGAGCACAGAGTCCCCCGCATTGTCTCCGCAGTGAACACAAAATCATTCTCCTTTCTGACAACAGGCCGAATAAGAAGGTAAACATCACAAAAATTAAATCTCATAAAAGAAGGATTAGTAAACTCGAAACTAATAACATGCCGTGGACTCAACATCTTTTTTTGCTCTGATCCATTATTCCCAAATAATCAACTCCAGACTTCTGCAGACAAGGTATTCTTCTGGGGTCGACTCGGAAAACATGCGGAGAGACTTAAAGGATGGGGTTGATTGAATGAATCACCGAATCAAGGAATAGTCTGTGCCTGATAGGACCTCCAATGAAGCTAGTCCAGTCCTTTCATTTTGCTGACACGGACACATCCACAGCTGTCTGGGGGGCTGGCCTTTGCTACTCGGGTGGCAGTCCAGCCCTTCTGCTCATCCTTCTGTAAAAGCTCATTAAAGCATCATTTCTGTCCCAATGGGAAGGCACTAAGCAAAGGATCTTCATCTACTGCTGTGCATACGTGACACAGAGAAATGAGGGATAATTAAAGGGGCCAACCAGTCTAATTTCGGACTTTTCTAAGTACACTGTGACTTCTCAGTTGCTATCAAGACTAGTTTAGCCTCCATTAAGGAGCTCAAAAAGGAATGTGGTTTTAGGTTCTAGCACAAAGTTGGAAGACTCTGTCTTCGTTAATGACTTCAGAGTTAATTTGTGATCGTTTGATAACCAAGAAGAGTGCTTTCCAAGATGCAAAGGGCAGTCCCCTGGTCAGCTTTGTACATGATACGGGGAGAAGGCCACACAATCCTCAAACCTTAAAAACAAGGTGACAAGGAACCAGGCAGAGCCAGAGCATGCTCCAGTGGCACAATGTTGAGGGTGATGAAAAGCAATGGTGAATGGATGCCAGAACCAGGGTCCTCCCCAGACAGGCAAGGAGGAGACACTCCATTTCTCCATCCCTTATCACTCCAGGAGGGGCGGTGGTAAGGCTTCAGCCCCTGACCTTGAATAACATTCAAAACTAGAATGTTATTCTGTTCTTTTATCTGCTTACTGATTCTCCCACTTTCCAAAAATAATGTGAGGGAACCTAAAAGACATAGTTTCATCAGGAACCTGAAAAGAAGCCAGAGTTGCCAAAGAATAGTTCTACCAGGAAAATCACGTGCAGAAGGGCAATTTACAACTGAAGCCACAGTCACCAGGGATCAATGCCAGGATGGCGTGGACGTTGCAGGAGATCACCAGGCAGACCAGAGACTCACTCTATGGTTGCAGCTGATCCATGGGGTGCCTTGGTGACAACTGTCTTAGATGCACAGTTTCTCTCACCAAAACAGTACCTCTTTTCCCTCCCACAAGTATTTTTCATGTTTCAGTCACGTGTCTGTGAGTCCATTGATTACTTAGACTGCTGGAGTGAAAATGGGCCTGGGTTAACTTAATTCTTTGGTTTTCCAAGAGATAACCAGGAAGCAGGCACGATTCGGCCTTCCTCGCTGAGAGCACGCTCTGTGACACTCAGACTCACTTCTTATCTAACAAACAGCATATAATTTAATACTTGTCTCGTGAGTCATGTATCATTGGTGTGTCTGGTTCATTACTGAACATGAATCATAACTGTATAGGGTTGTGATATAAAACCCTGGCTACCTAGTCACTGACCCTAGCAAAAGCTTGCAAAGTCAGTTTGAAAACAAGTCCTGGCTATTTTGTTTGCTCCCAAGTGACTTCAAGCTCTAAATGTAGAACAAGAAGGAGAAAACATGTAGTTAATTAAAGGTTCCATTCAGCTCCACTCCAGCTAATATGAGCCTTTCTACATACTAACTGCATGGGGCAAGTTAAATTTATTCTGGAAAAGATAAACCTTTGGTGAAATAAATTTAAGGAGCTCTGAGTCTTTAAGGCATATAAAACAAAGTTTTAAACAATTAAAATTATATGTAATGTGCTTAAATGTCTTCAGGATCATATCACAGGGTTCCGTTTGCAAAATTATAGATCTGGGTAGCTACAATCTAAGGCATTTAAAAATCTTTTTAGAAACTTTAACATAATCAGTGTGGTTTCAACTTGATATATGCAGTTTTTGAAAGAACTTGCTTCACTGTGACATGCCCAGATCAGTTTATGAGCAGTTTTAAGGCAATGACTTAAGGTGACGACACTCCTCCAGTCACATCCCTGCCCAGGAGAACAGAAGAGGCCGGGCCTTCATCAGAGCGTCTGTCTCCTCCACATGCCCATGCACAAAGCTCTTCATCTCTGTGGTAGACACGGAAGAATGTGGGGGCACTCCAAATATTCATGGAACAGTCCTCAGAGAGAGGCTGACGCTGTCCTAGGAGAACATTACGCCTGTGTGTGATTGAGTACATGGTATTCCATAACTGTCGCTACCTCCTGGTTCTGCAAATACAGTTGTGACCTCCTGTGTTCATGCTTTTAAAGATCACCATGTGATTTTAAAGACATTTCTACTACGAATACTTTGGGAGCGGGGTAAAAAAAATATTCTTTAGCTATGGTCCCCAAACATAATAGCACATAATATACCAACGTGCCTGTAACCCATGTCTAGTACACACAGTCAACACACAGTCAACATGCAGCGACGTGAGTGGTTAAAGGCACAGAAACCTCTTCTCTGCAGGGAGATCACCACCAAAAATGTTGGAGTTCAAAGCCAACACGTGTAGAAACTGAGAGTGTGTGACAGTGAAAGTTAAACTTCCTAACGTATCTAGAGCATTAGAGCGCCCATTCAACTAGAACCTAAGAGTTAAAAGATGTTTTCCTCAACTCCTTTTTTCCTATGGACATTGATAGGCAGAAGGGCAGTAGAAAGACCCCTCTCAGTGAGTGGGCTTCAGTCTGTATCAGTGCGTTCCTAAACTTCTGGGCTCAACAGGATGCTAAGTGCTGCACGCCAGCCCTAGAAGGCCTGGAGGTATGCAGCAGGCATCGGACAGGTAGAGCCTAGACCAGTAAGTACTTGATTTACCTCAGGGGGATAGCTTCCTTCTCCTCTGCTTCTATAATAAAATGATTCCTCTTTAGAATTTCCTTCATGCCAAATTACGATTTCATGATATAAATCAAACAGTAAAATATGGATAATGCAGTGAGAAGTGTTTAAATCGTTTTACCTAACTCCTATGTGTAAATGACTTCATAAACTGTCAGAAGGGAACATGATACAAAACTTAGAGGAAAGCAAAGCTGGAGAGATATTATTTGAAGCTAAGATTCGTCAGTAGAGAGCCTGCTATGAGAACTCAGAGTTCTGGATTTTGCAGACAGACTGCAGAGAGGACCACCTTGGCTCAGGAAAGTAGATGCAGGGGAGGACAAGAGGAAATGATGTCACAAAGAAGTCAGCGGTAGGAAGGAGAGGAATGAGAAGGTCTAAAAATGAAGGCTGTGCCCAGAGAGAAACAGAACGGACAGAACGAAAAGCAAAGACAGAGGCCTTTGAAATGAGTTGTTCCGAGTCACAGAGCAGGGCCGGACGGAGCGCAAGCAACTGACTCACACACACGCTCAAATCTTGACTCACCTGCTTATCTACCTGACCTTGGGCAAATCAATCTGAGACTCTGTTACCCTATTGGTTAAATTGACTGCATTGCATTTTTAAAGATTTCATAAAACGCCACATATTAAAATAGCCTGACAGTGCACAGCACAGAATTCTATAAGAAGGGTTTGCTCATTGCAAAAATGTGGTTCTCCTGTAGAGCTGGGCTAACCCATCTCTTGACAGGGGCCCAGCCCACAGCTCACCACTTTATGTGCTGTGCCATCCCTTCTGCTCTGCTCACAAGAAGACCCGCTTATTTCACCTTTAAGGGAACAAGAATGGATGCCTTTGCCCACACATTGCCAAACATTTTCGAAATGGTGATGAGTCGTTTTGTTGTACAGCAGGGACAACCTAAGGCTTGCATTTACTTCAAAGTTCAACATTGCTGGATGTACCACACCCCCGACCCTTGGGCTGAAAACCGTGAAACGGGTACCCTGCTTCACAGCAGCCTGGACCCTCCGGGGTCTGAGGGCACTCCCATCGCCTTCTTGAAGATCTCTTTTCTCCTGAGAGAGTAAAGGGAGGCGCTTCCCCCTCAGCCACAGCATCCCAGGAGGCCATTTCCTACTTCCTGGTGAAAGCACATGACCCAAGCTTTGCCCCATCCCCAGTTCTCAGCTCTAACTCTGGATCTAGTGCAAAGCCCTTTGGAAGGGGATGGGGGTCCTTTGTGGGGCTCCCGAGGCAGCGTGCGTCCTGCCTTCTACAGCTTGAGACCTTACAGGCTCTTGCAGTTCTTCATCACAGCGCATGTGCTCCCGCTGCTTTCCAACCAGTGTGTGCTCCGCAAAGGCAAAAGCACCAAAGGGCTCCTAGACCTAAAGTCCTCACCCTGGCGGAAAGCCGGCTCTGTTCCCCACGCCATTCCGGGTCTGCTCTGGGCATGCCTCGGCGAGGGGAATGTTGCAGGGATGGCTGCAGAAACCGAAAGTGGTTTTACCAACCGCCATTTCGGAGTACGCAGATTTCTCCAACGCCTCCCGCAGCCCTCTGGGCCTGCGCTCAGCCAAGCTCTGATGTGATGGCATTCATGACGAGAGGCCTTGGTGACCAAGGGATGCGGTTAGGTTAGAACTCAGCGGACCCCTGGGTGCTCCTTAGACTAATCACTTCGGAGCGTCGGTTGCTTTCTTTCAGAGGAGACCAGCCCTACTTTCCCAGCATTTTTTTCAAACTGGGAAATTAAAGGCAATAATAAAAATTTGGAGACTCTACAAGGTTCCATATCCATGCAAAATATTGCTTTCCTAGTAGAACTTAGAGATTAAATATTTTGACTAATTGTTTTCATAGTCTTAGAAATTGGCAAAACTTGTTTTCTGTTTTAATTTTTGGCCTTGAAGAGTGAACCTGGAGTCCTTGTTTATGCTAAGCACATGCTCTTCAGCCTCCTCAGGCCCCAAAACAATGTCTATTAACTTTGTCTAAGGTTCACCTATGAGTGAAAACTGGGAACATTCATTAGCCAATTGAGTAAGACATCAGACCATGAATACATTGATTTAAGAAACAGGTACCAAGAAATTCTGTTAACCCTCTTGGATTCAACACATTGAATTATTTTAATTTCCACAAATGCTTCTGTCGCTGGGGAAGCCATGATTCTCAGCGTTCTTTCCTGCCAGCCGGGAGCGTAATAATCGTTCCTTTTGCTAACAGAGGAGAAGCACAGCCCCATGAGCAGCCTTCCTCCTCGTCCAGTGTTTTCTCCCTAATATGTGTTGACAGCAGATTTACAGGAAGTGGCCTCGCGTTATTTGCATCTGTACTGATGTGTTCCATGAGCAGGAAAGGAAGGCAGCAGATTCCACTGGAATGGGGGAGGGGGGTGGACTCCTACATTCTCTCAAGCAACTACTTGAACACATCAGATTTTAAACCATATTCTCACAATGTAAAAGCTCTGTATGCAGCCCCTGAACGAGAATGGAATCATCACCCACCCAGACCCTCCAAGGTCTCAGTGAAATCATGCTGTGACTGTGACATCTCTCCCATGACACACATCCAAGTATTTCAGATTTATGTCTCTTGATCAGTCAGGAATTGGAGATAAACCATTAAGTATCAAGTCTCAGCTTACTAAGACAAATGCCCTTATTCTATCAGACCTTTAAAAAAAAAAGAATCTGTTTTCAGCAGACAAAAATAGATAGCATAATCTAAACTCCACATGATAGAGGTGAAAGACCGCATCATTTGCTAAGTAAACACAGTGAAAATATTATATGGTAAATGGTGTGGTAGGAGAAAAGACTGGAGAAAATGACCCATGATTAACATGAAAACATCCAGTTGACAGAGAAAGGTGGCTATGTCTTCATTCTATACAAGATTCATTTGCTGGAAATCACAAAAGAAGCCTTCTACTTAGAGATTACTGAATTTCAGAGAAAAGAAATACTGAGGTTCATAGAACCGTAAGTGTGAGATTACTTTTCAGGTACTATGGAAAAGTTTTTCTCAGTTATCCTCATGAGAAAACTAGATACCAGTCTTGCTTCCATTTATAGATGACATATGTTATAAATGAATTCAAAAGACACCTGTGTAAAGATGGATCTTTTGTCTTCACTGTTTTTCTCTCTGTTTTAACCTACCTCCCTGACTTACTCCACCTTTTAGAAACAACACTTAAGGTTGTTTTCCTTCCTAGAGAGAAGGAAAAAAGTAATCTTTTCCCTAACCCATCGCAAGGGCCCTAACTGAGCTCTCTGTAACAAGACATCAGCAAGATAAAAGCTTAACACAGTTATTCAGCCAAAGTTTTATAATACCCAGAAATGGAGATCCAAAGAACTAGGGAAAAACAGCATTTAAATTTTTTTTTAAATTTTTTAGAAGAAGCATTTCATTACAGCTTTAACATACTCAATAACAATTTCCAGAGCAAAGACACATCTCTTTCAAAAGTGGCTATAAAATTTTTAGGATGACAGAAAAACAGCATTTTTATACCTAGGTTTGAGACTGGAGAGTGATCCCAAGACTTCACTGGACTGGGTCAAGGAAGGTGATAACACGGAGGGGGTTTGTTGTGGGCAGTGTGTTGATTCTTTTGGGTCTCTGAAGAGAGCAGGGTCTTGTCAGAGACTGGACTTGAGGAGAAGGGAGAGGTCAGAAGATGACCCTGCAGGCCCTGTGACACCTTTGAGGAGACGAACTCTAGTTCTACTGACCACTTTGGGGCACAATGAGGACAGGGATGGCCAGAGAGATCTCCAGGAGCCGTATCTGTGGGCAATCCTTCTGAGCCCTGCAGCTCGTGCCACCAAAACCTGTACTGACTTTAATTCTGGTCACAGTAATTCAATTAGGAAAAGATAGTTCCATTTGGTTCAGATGTAGAAACTAAATAAGACCATAAAGAAAATCCAAAATAGTTGGACAGAATTCATTCTCAGTCATTAAAAGAAAGCACGGGTTGAGGCGTGAAACCCTTGAATTTAGTGCTTTAATCACTACACATTTCTTATACCAACTCTGGCCATTTTCAAACTTGGTTTTAGATGACAGAAGAAAGGAAATTGCAAAATGAACACATGGAAGTTGCTTCCATGAAACACAGGAACTCCAGATTATTTCACTTTAAAAACTTTTGTGGGGAGGGGGAGGGATGACACTGAGACATTCCTACATCCTACATTCCTACATCCTACATTCCTACATCCTACATTCCTACATCCTACATTCCTACATCCTACATTCCTACATCCTACATTCCTACATCCTAATGTTGCCTTCAGGGAGGCCATCAATTATTTAGTGCAGAATGTTGTCGAGGGCTCAGGACATGAAAGCGTCCAATGCAGACCCTTGCCACATTTGCCCATCTCCACTGACAGAAGCTACAGGAGCTGCAGAGGCAGGCAGGGTGCCTTCCGAGTGCCCTCCCTCCTCAAAGTGGGCCTTAGAAACGGGAATTCCCCTCATTTCCCCGAAGTGGAACCTAGGAAGATCACGCCAACCTTCCCTTCCTTCTGAAGACCCTCATGTGACAGGTGTCTTGCCCTGTATCTATGCCAGGAGGGAAGGAACACGACCACAGAATGCTGGGAAAAGACTGAGCAAAAGGGCTTTGTAAGGTTGCCCAAGTTGATACCGTCTATCACACCCTCTGTCTCCGGACTGTAGTTCTGCATAACTGTCAATAAGGTGACACAGACGGCTCCATTTCTGTGTGTCTTCGTTTCTGAAGGCCTCCCTTGTCACAAAAACTTACATTGAGTCCATTTGATTTTATCTCTTGTTACTTTCTTATTGTGGCCTCAGTCCTGAGCCTCCCAAAAGGTAAGAAGAGATTCTGTTCACTAACCTCTAATATCCAACATCCTTAGGCGTTGCCCTCCAGAGCCAGAGAGAGTACTCTCAGAACATGCAAGAGTTAAGACCTATCAGCACAACGACATCAGTGTAGACACTGAAGTTTTACAGTGACTTCTCACAAAGCATTTTGCTGTCAAATAGTAACATGGATATGTACACATTTATTTTTAAAAGCCTTCTGTCGAGTTGCACTAAAGAGCAAGTTGCAATATAAATGTCAGAAAAGAAAGCCGTGGGACAGGAGACATAGTGCGTCCTTCCAGCAAATCATGAGCGGACAGCATGTTTCATACTTAGGTCCTGCTTATTCAAGACACCCTACTTTAAGAAAGAAAGAGATCTTAAAATTTTTAAAAAGTGCAAATGGATCATCTGGAGAATTCAGAGCCCAGAGTGATTAATTAGACCTTATTTTGTCTTGAACAGATTTACTAAGCGTTTTTCGAATAGCCACATTGTTTGTAGTTACTAGAATCACACCTCCATTGGCTGGCCTTGGTTACTTCATGCATGAACAACAATCTGATTGAGCACTCCTGTTAGGGCCTCATTCTTCATTGTAATTAGCCATAATCATAGCCTTCCTGGCTGCATGAGAATGTGCAAGCAACTATTCACAGCCTCAACCCATTTGAATATGAATCTTCTCCGTCAGGAGCAATCAAGCAGGAGAAACAAAACAGTTTCTCCAGGGAATCCTGTAAAGCATCTCTTCCCCATTCTACCCCCTTCAAAATGTTCCCTCTCTGGCTCTGGATTCTATTTGCTAAAACAAGGGTGGTTTAATGAACACAATGGCCTATTATTCCTTAAGTGACACAGGAGGGTCCAAGTCTTACAGGCTTAGTTCTTTCAGTCTTTGCCAAGGTCAGAAGGGAAAAAGAACAAGCAATTGTGTGTGGAGAAGAGCCCTCGGACTAGGCTCTACTTAGGGACCACTCAGAGGGAGATGGGGCTGTGGCATTCTAGTGCTCAGAGGAGGCTGCTGCATGCTTGCTTTCTTCCCCTCTTTACCCCCCTGCAAGTGACTCAGGCATCACAGCAAAGGGCCGGTGCAGCAGGGATTGCAAACAAAGGCTTAGTGGAGGAGGGTGACATTTCCGATCCCAAGCACATTCACAGTGAGCCACCTACCGGCAACTCCATGCACCCCCTTTTCCCGGTCCTATCCCTAACCTCTTAAGGAAAGACCTAAGGAAACAGGCTGGAATCACTCCAGGTGGCTTTTCAGCCAAAAATGGAAAAATAAAACTCTTGGGGAAGAAAGCTTTCAGAGCAGTGCCGAGTTTCTGATACAAAATGTGGAGTGGATTGCCTAAAAATTTTAAATGATGGTTCAGTCATTAGACCCATGAAGCTAAATGAACGACGTAAAACAATTATATCACATATTAAAAATGTGGCGTTGCACACACACAAAATTCAGTTTTCCAAAGCCTTGTTTTTATTTTATGTGTATGAGTGTCTTGCCTGCATGTAACTAGGGGCACCTGTGTCATGCAGTGCCCGCACAGGTCAGAAGAAGGCATCGGATTCCCTGGAGCTGGAGTTGCAGATGGTTGTGAGCTGCCATATGGGTGCTGGGAATTGAACCTGGGTTCTCTGCAAGAGTAGCTAGTGCTCTTAAGTGCTGAGCCATCTCTCTAGCCCAGCCTTCATTGTTTTAGTACAGGATTTTTTTTAGACATGATATACATCTAATAAAATGCCCGCTTTTCTTCCTTGCAGCCATTTTACCATGAGAAGCTCGAGGGCTATGGTGTAACACCTAACATCTTCTGATCATCCTCTGGTCCTTAGGACCTGCATCCTCTTGGTAAAGTAACTTCTCTAAGGCCACACACTGGAGTTCTAGCTTGTAGCCAGCATTTTGCTGTGTGAAACAATCACACTTTTAGAACTGAATAAGGCTAAGTGGTCTTCCCAGTAGAGTACAGCATAAAGTTTTGAGCTGCTCATAGTGGCCAATGGTACTTTATAGAGATATGAGGCAGAAGCTGGACTCCATGAAAATGGGTATGACAGAAGGATGTTAGTGTTGAACCTTGTCTCCTACCAGTGTATCCTGTGTACCTGTGAGTCCTCTGTAACCTCTCCAGTCAAGAAGGAAGGACTACATTTGCAAAGAGGAGGAGCCACTGTGTTTGTGAGGTGGGCTCACCTGGCGCCCCAGGCAGTGGTGGGCACCTCTTGACCAACTCCTCCCCACACACTGCATTCACACTAACATGGGCTTTCTTCTTGGGTATCTCTTCTGTTACTCCCTCTATTGAGGCTATTACCATATTTTGGGAGCTATTTTATTTTACAGGCATTTTACATGTTCTTAAGGCAAGTCTCTCACTTTGTGCTTCTTTGGCATTAAAAAAATAATTTAAAACATGATGCCTGTAATAGTATCTTTTTATTTTACATAGAATAAAATGTGATTTCAAACAAATTTACTGTACTGAAATCTCTTTGAAAAGCAAAAAGAATGTCTGACTTTAGGGATCAGTTTAAACTCAAGGGACAACAGAAGTCATCATCCCTAATCATCTCAAAAGTGCCATAAATGACAATGATCACAACATGATCACCATGAGCCATGCTGAATGTGTGCCAGCTAGAGCATTGGCATGCATTGGCTCCTAATGCTTACAGCAGCCCTACTAGGTGTGGCCATGGCCACATGGTGTGGTCCTTCTCCATGGGCAAGGACAGTGGAGAATACCCACAGTTACTGGAAAAACTAAAGCAAGGAAAGCTTCAAAAATAGCCTGAGATCCCACCCTAATCAGCAGCACAGCTGCCAATGAATGAATGGGTCACTGACAACACCCCAAAGAGTCAGGAACTCCTGAGAGCTGAGTAGTCAATGGCAGCCACATAAGGCTTGCTCCAGCTGGCTTCCAGTGCCCAGTCATAGGAGCAAAGACCTCAAAGGCTGGCCTGCCTCTCTGAGAAGAATGCAAGACTCAGGTGACAGGGACAGGGGGCAGAAAACGCCTTTGTGGCATCATGCAATGACCACGTTGACTCCCGTGATAGAATTTGATGGTAAATCTGTAATGGGGGGGGGGGGGAATCTCTCCAAAAATGTCATTAGACTCATTTAGGAAAAGTCAGAAAGAAATATGATTCATAGCAGGCATACTAGGTACAGCACCTCCCAGAACTGGGAGACTAAACACAACCACCTAGAGGCCTGCCTAGCCATATTCTCCTGTGTACTTAGCAATTCTGTCAGTGACATTAACAAAATAAATGTTATAAAACTACATATACAAAGAAGATTTTTCTTTAGTTTGTCTTAGGTAACAAAGCAAAGTCAGTAGCAATCAATAATAAGTAAACACTGGACCGGAGAGATGGTTAAGAGCACTTGCTTCTCTTTCAAAACACCCAAGTTTGTTTCCCAGCACCCAGTCAGGCCCCACTACTGGCCTCCCTGGGAACTGCACTCATATGCACATACACAAAACACATACACATACATATAAATAAATCTTTAAAAGTAGGCACCTCAAATTTAAAGTAATAAATAATAAATGAATGAATGAATGAATGAATGAATGATGCTGGACCTGAAACCCTTGATTTATAATCACTTTCCTAGGATGACTGGCTCAGACAGCATTTATACATGGGTCATATAAATCTTCAATTCCTGGAGCAAAGCCAAAACACCTTTCTGACCTGCTGGTTAGCCAAAGAGAAGAGTTGCAATTCTTTTTTTGAGACCATGTAGGGGGAGAGTCTCTTACCAACGTGATAGATAATTAATCACCCCTGGACTTTCACAAAAAAAGGGAGAAAAATGAGCTTTTGTGTCATTCAGTTCTACACAAACTTATGCTTATTACGCACAAGGTACTGCGTGCGGTTATAAAAGCAAAGAGGGACAATCAAAACAGAATTTTTTAATTGTTTTGAACTTAGAAATAGTGCCATGCCTCAAAGAACTAGGAATAAAAACTGTGTAATGCGAACACCGAATACATATAATTTAACGAATGAAATGTGTGGACATTTAAATAATGCTTTTCCTTCGACTGTTGATCACAGAATAGAGCAGTGGATTTAAATAAATCCATATAAATAGTAATAATAGTTAATTTTTACACTTAATCTGGACCAAACATGCTTCCAAATTCAAGAATGTATTGCTTTACTTAATCCCTATAAATGACAACTTATGTGATGGTTCTATAGATACTGATTCAGAGTAAACTGAGGTTTAGAAAGAGTTTAATAACGTGCCCCAGATCTCATACATATAATATACAAGATTGCTATAAATACAACAAAGGTAGGGCAGTAGAGTTCGGTGAAAAAAGAGGGGAAAAAAAGAGAAAGAAAAAGGACAATTCAAGGTCAGTAGCCAAACACAACAGTAAGGTGTTGGAAAAGCCAGGAGGTACGTCTCAACAATCAAGTTTCAACCAAATGATGCACAGAGAGGAAAGAGACACAACACTCCCCCTGACCTGTGAGACCCAGCCATGCCACAGCAGAGGCTGCTACATGGGGTTCACAGACTCCTGGTGCACACAGAGTCCAGTGATTTCAGAGGCTTAGCACCCAGGTTCAGATGCTTGATGCTCAGTGCTTACTTTCTGAGGCTACTCCCTCAGATGGCACGTGCTGCTCTGACAGTCCGGCTTCATGGTAAACGTGACTAGATTTGGAATCAACTAGATGTGTCTTTTAGGAAGTTTCCAGAGAAGTTTAGTTCGGAAAGCCCACCCTGAATGTGTGCAGCACCATCCCATACCATCATGCCTTCCCACTGTGACAGAGTTCATCCTTTCGAACCAGGAGCCCAAACAAATCCTTCCTCCACTAAACTGCTTAATGTTAGGTACTTGGTCACAAAGTAGCTAACAGGTCCCATTTCAAAATATTTTTTTTGAGAATTTACAAAAATTAGGAGGAGGAGGAGGAGGAAGAGGGGGAAGAGGAGGAAGAGACCTTGCCCATCCCTTTTGGGACAGGCATGCCCCTGCAGCAAAACCTCAGTGTCCCAGACCCCAGGCCAGCTTGACAGTGTGCACTGTGGCTGGCGTGCAGAAGGTGAAGTCTTAAGTCAGGCACTGTTTTCAGCTTCAAGGAAAATTAACACAAACTTAACAATGCACCAGCTGTTAGGTCACCAAAAATAATGTTTGATTAATGGATTGATAAATGACTGTGGCCTAAAACACACAGGAAAAGCTCAAGGAATTGAGTCACTGTAAAAAACGTACTCCATTCAAATCTGCTTATTTACAGCAGCAGGATTTCCTGTGCTTTTATCTACAATATAACACAGGCCTTATTTTGTTGTTGCGATCATTTAGATTCCACCTACAAATACATAGACTAGTTGAGAAGAGAAGCCTGCACTATCTCATTAAGAGACTAATTTTCCATAAAACTTTACTTCTATATTTGAAGCGTGTCAGAATTTGGAGTGCTTTTCATGCATGGAGGATCTATCTGCAGTATCTATCTGTTGCACACTAGTGCACAGGACACATTCTACAGCACACAGGAAACCCCATAAAAGTGGTCACGCTGGAAATAGAGAGGAAGTCATGCCTGTCTATTGCCTCCCACAGGCTGCAGGGAGCACATCTCAGCCTCACATGGGTTTGTCTTCAGCAGGAACCTAGCGGGACAGGACACGATTTCCAGTTCTTCCTAGAAGTTGTCTGGAGAGATGGTGGCCCAGAATCCTGGAAAGCAGATCTGCAGGAGTGCTTAGATTCACCCTGTTAGGTTATGAGGCCTCCATCTGTTCTGGAGATGGTGACCACAGAAAAGAGGAGTTGAGCGTCGCTGTGCTTAGGAGAAGGAGGGGCAGAGCCCAGAGTCAGTGCCCAGGCTCACGTCATCCCTCTTGAGGGTTAGCAACAGGTATACTGAACATTATGTCCTTATGTTCTAATCACAGTGCAAACGCTACATTAATCTAGGATCAGTCTATCTGTACATGTACATATTTGTACATAGATACCACATATATTTATATCCTTGGAACCTTATGGTTACAGGAATCTAAAAGCATTATATAAATGATCTAAATATAATGGAGGCATTAATAAAAATTTGTAGAATAAAAATACATTAGGAAAATAATTCAGAGAGGAGAATGAAGGGAAAATTATGGTTTCAAAGAAAAAATATGTAAAATATCCAGCAATTACAGAAACAACAATTTATGCATTTTAAATGATAGAATGAATTCTATATGATATTTAGAGTAGACCAGATACATTCAGTAGAATGAAAAAATATGCTGTGTAGTGAACTTATGGAACAATTTTTAGATATCAAAATGAAAATCCATAAGAGACTGCACCATTTTCCAGAATTCTTTTCAGATGAACTTGAATAAGCAGTTGTGAAGGCTCCTGCCATAGACAGAAGGCAGTTTGGCCTATGAATGAGGAACTTTCCAGAGCATGCATGGCCCACCAGAGGAGCTGGGCGCTTGGTCCAGGGTGGGGAGGCAGGAGAAGCAGGGGCTGGAAAGGACAGTACAGGAAGCTGAGTGCTTTCCACATGGACCTCTTGGATATCAGAGTCAGCCAGTGGCAGTAGTTGGATCCAGGGCCAACAAGAGGCTGGATAGGCAGGAGGGGATAAGTCAAAGCAAATCCTAGTCTGTGTCTTCCTGGCCTGTCTGATTGAAAAGCATGGTCAAGGAGAGTCCTACACACAGACATATAGTTTGTTAACACTATGTGCTTTATTAACTGTATATGTTACATGTTAATTGATACAAGGAAGTTGCTTGATATTGATAAATGGTGATTTTACTTGAATAGATGAAGAAATTGGTGGATCTTACACAGAATACTTGAGTGGATTAACGATGCTGCCTGTGAAAGTCTCAGGTAAAAGCGTTAAAATCATAGATATTTCCCTCAAATGAAACTGCACAGTCTGCTGTGTTGCGAGTCTACTGAAACACCCAGTCATGGATTCTCAGAACTATGTTACTTTAGAAAACATTTTGAGCAGAGTTGTGACAGACACATGCTAGCCTGCAAACTTCTCATTAATGAGCTTATAACAAACAACTGATTATCAGAATTTGATAATTTAGCTGAGCTTTAAACTGTAAGAAAATTACTTATTCTTGATTGTCATTTGATACACAGAGAACACGCCTTTTCTCTTTGATGTATTTAAAATCTACCTTAACATTCCAGGTTTCAAAAATTTTACATTTAAGAATTAAGGCTACAGCTCAGTAACAGTGTCTGCCACACATGCACGAGGCCCTGGATTCAATTCCCATCCCCCAAAAAGGAAAAATCCATAAGCTATTGTCTAGTCTGTGTCTATCGTTTTTATAACTGCAAATACTAAATTGTAGTTTTAAACAATTTCCACCATTTTAATAATGTGAAAAAAGTGAGTGTGAACAACAATTCGAGGAAAGACAGTTACAAATTGACAAAGACACAAAACAGCCTGGGAGGGACCCCGATCTGCAGCGGGCACCCACCACCCACCGAGGTGCACCATTTAGGGCTGGGGGGACCTGTGAAGCAAACCACTCCGCTGACTGTGCTGGTCAAGGGAGAGAGGACATGTTCCTGACCCGAGCCCAGTGGTCAGAGGTCTGATGATGGGCCTGGAGGAATCAGCCTTGCTTTCCTGTGCTTCTCCTTCTCCCAGATCCCCATACCTCATTTCCTGTTCCCGTGATAACCCAGTTCCTTAACATGTGTGTAATAGGTAACGCTCAGGGGTGGTCTAGGTGGGCCCTTTTTCTTAAGCTACTTTCACTCTTTCAGTGCCAGTAAGCCAAACTGCTCACTGTTCTCCAGGAATCAGACTTTCACTGATGCTTTGGTATCTCTGTGAATTCTGTTTCCTTTGCATAGAACACTGCCTTCCCCCCCAACTCTTTTTTTTTTTCCCTCTTGGCAAATCTCTAGCTCTCACAAACCCTCTAATTTTCCCAAAGTTGCTCTCCCCTTGATGTTCCCACTGCATTTGGAATTTTAAAATTATTATTTTTATTATTTTATGTGTCTGAGTGTATTGCCTGCACGTATACAAGTGCACCCATGTAGTGCAGTGCCTGTGAAGGTCAGACGAGGGTGTTGGAGTCCCCTAGGACTGGAGCTATAGATGTTTGTTAACTGCCATGTGGGAGCTGGGAATCAAACCCAGGTCCACTGCAAGAGCAGCTAGTGCTCTTAACTCAGCTATCTCTCCAGCCCCTACACTTGGATGTTTACAGCCTTAAGAATGTGAAGTGCACACCTACACTTGTATGCATGTACACACCCCTCTCATGTGCGTTCTTGACTGTTTCATATCAAACATCTATACTCCTATCACTGAGGATAGTGCCGGGCATGAAGTGTACATGCAGATCATCTAGCAAGCGATTATTATCCAACTGATTAGTCATAAAATACGCCATAGATTATACCAAGTTGTCAGAGCTACTATCCATGAATCCTGAGCAAAGTCACACAGAAGAGAATTAGGTTTTGCAAATTTTCTGTCTTCATAAAAAATGGCTTAGGGAAATCTTTGAATGTACAGAGATTGCTATCTCATTTGAAAGAAAAAAAGAATTCCAAATCCCTTTACAGAGCTTCTCTTGATATTCTACCACATGGTAGAAAACTCCTACAATTGTACTTCTGTTGGTTTGTAAAATGACTTTTTTGCTCATCTAGAAGTGGCCAGATGTATCATGCCCACTATTGCCCATGAATTACCCATGGCTTCCTCCTGACAGGCTGGCAGATGCGCCTTCTCCTCTACTTTTGTGAGTCCAGCCGCCCCCCGCACCCCCCAAAGCAGAACAGTGTAGCTCAGGTAACTGTGAGGAAGTGACTGCATTCCTCCCCAGTGCTACTAGGGGGAAGTCAGAATTCACTGGCTGCTTACAGAAGTTGAGATGTGGCCTTTGGACCCCACCCCCCCTGGAGCTAACAACATGGGAACAGCTGTCTCCCTATGTAAGGTGGGTACTACATGTCCTAGCTCACTGCTAGCTCTGTCTGCCCGCTTTGCTCTTTCCATTTTAGATCAGGTTCTCCCTCTCCCCCAGTGAATACTGAGATTGCTCCTAAGTTTCTTGTCTCCAGCTGGACCCTACACTCATCCCCCAATTCCTTATAGAAAAATCTATCTAAAAGACAACTCTGCCCAGGTCCTGCCCACCTTAGGACTGTCAGTGCTTCCAAGCTATTCAATCTGGACATAAAATACTTCAAGGCATGTCTTCAACTGCTGCTGACTTCAGTGAGTTCTGTAGCTCGAATGACTTACGACACTTGTGATTCTTCCGCTATATGCTGGCACTGGCCCCTTTACACCGCCAACCCTCTCCTAGTCTCCTTCTCTCCGTCAGGATCACCATCATACATTTCCTCCCTGTTTCAGCTTCTTGTGGCCTCTGCTTTCCAGAGGACACAAATTTGAAACACTGTCACTCTATTGGGAAGCTCAGAAATGATCAGACTATGATATATAGTAAAAAACAGAATACAAAAACATCGGGAAGTGCGGGTGGACATGTAAATGAAATGGGAAGATTGGAAGAAGCAAACTGGCAATTAAATTTTGCAACTGGAGGTAAATGAATACCTTTCTATTAAACTGTGAACACGTAATTCAAGAAAATAATTTGAATGAAGCTGAACAGATCATATAGGTTACATCCTACCCTTGAGAAGGGTACTGGGTAGAGGCCGCAGAGGTCAGATGTCAGGCATACACGCAGAGAAAGCAGCTTCCAGAGATGCTGAAGGAAAGTGTAGTTAGTTAATGGATGGCACTCATAGGAGATTTTACTGACCCATATAGTATCAGATTCGTTTGAATCTGATATATCACTTGGTCTCTCTAGTTTAGTCTTTTTACATATGTAATAAACTTCACCTAAGAATACAGATATTATCTTTATCAAAAAAATATTTCTTTCCTATGCTGAATCAATGGATTTTGCAATCCTGGTATATTCTTGATTTTAGTCTTTTCAATATGCGATTATGTTTCACACACTTTTAAGTTTGGAATATATTTTATAGGCAGAGATTTTTGTTTGTTTGTTTGTTTGTTTTTGTCTTTTTGAGACAGGGTCTCCATGTAGCCCAGCTAGCCTGGAATTCGCTATGTAGACCAGGCTGGCTTCAAATTCACAGAGATCCACCCAGAGATCCACCGGCCTCTGTCTCCCAAGTGCTGGGATCAAAGGTGGGTGCCACCACACCCCTCTGAGTTCTTTGTTTTTTAAACAGCACTATTTTGTAGATATTTTAGTACCCTGCTAGTCTGTAAAATGAGAGCAGAATATTTCATTGAGTGACTTTATTATAGTTTAATAAACATCAGCTTTATGATTTTATAATAATAGACAAAGACTCAGATTGGATTAATAGAAGAAACTGCTTATACCAGGATAGGTCAAACTGTATACTAAAAACATAACAGCAACGCTGTAGCTATTCCAGGATGTCTGGTACCACATTGGACTCTATGCTCCATTATAAATTACTACAGAAGACAAATGTAAGAATCATCTTAAGATGATGAGCAACAGGACAATAAAGAAATGAGATGAATGGAAAACACTTGCTTATAATGGTTACAGTTTATAAAGAGTCTATTCAATAAAGAGGGATGTCTATGGAAATGAAAAGTCACTGGCCTCACTAACTATTATGTAAACTCAAAAACTGGCAGGGAAGAGGAGGTTGTAACGGCCAGGAACAGGAGAGGTTGCCATGCACCAGCTCTGTCCCCTCCTCGGTACATTTCAGCCTTCTTTGGTAGATGGAAGCGGAGGCCACTGGTAGTCCAGGCCACATTTTACCTTGGAGAATATTTAGGTAGCATATAAAATGCCATGCAGTAATCTCTCAACTAAGAGGAAGGTGAGCAACAAATGTATCAAACGTTAACTCTGGTTCATTCTTTTCCTACTTGCTTCCCTTTTCTGCATTCTTTGTCTTTATATCAAGGGCTGAGGCTGTAGCTCAGTGGTGGCAGGTGTGAGGCCCTGTGGAGGCTCAATCCCCAGCACTGTCCCAACACCCAGCCCCAAAAAGAGGAAAAGAAAAAATTCCATGTGATATATTACAGTAATGAAACACACTTCATTTTCTACCTACTTTGATGCTGTTTATTTTTAAATTCATCTATAATTTATGAATATTTGTGACAAAAAGTATACTAGAGTTTTTCTTTTGTTTCCTCTTAAGTTTCTAATCCTGCTTCCAGCTGCCTTTGAGAAATGTTCACTGCGTCTCGCTGTTACACAGAGGCTCTTTCAGCTTACAACAGGGGGTGGGGTATGACTTGTCTGTGCGTAGCTGTCTCTATCGTCTCTTCAGTGATTTTTAAAGACTGTTCCAGTTCCATACATACACTCTAATTCCATTTCCATAAACAATGTATTTAAACCCAGCAGCGACAGCTCTCCTTCGCACTGACTCCCTTCAAAATGTTATCTTATTTCCTTGCTTGTGCATTCTTCCGGGGAATTTGTCAGGATTGTTCTGTGAAGTTCCACTAAACATTATGGGACTATTATTTCGCTACTGCTTGAAAGCAGTAACTTGTGTCTCATCCCCTGTTGGCAGGCAGTGTTTGAGATACATGCTCTGGTTTGCCTTCTGTTGTGGTAAGACACGAGCAAAAACAACCTGGGGAGGAAAGGGTTTACTTCACCCTACACTTCCCAGTGATAGCCTATCTCGGAGGGAAGTCAGGCAGGAACTCAAGGCAGGGACCTGGAGCAGAAGCCATGGAGGAATGCTGCTTACTGGCTGGCTCCGACTCACATTCAGCTATTTTTCCTACATAGCTAGGGATGGTGCTGCCCACTGTGTGGTCCCCCGACTCCCGTCAATCTTTGATCAGGACAATCTGTCACAGAGCAAGCCATAGGCCAGTCTGATCAGAGGATTTCCTCACTTAAGTTTCCCTATTCCTAGGTGACAGGTTGTGTCAAGTTGCCAATGAAAACTAACCAGCACACCACTTTTCTGTCTCCCTGTGACTGACCACTACCGTTCTGTATTTGCCAGGTCTGCCTCCTCGTCCGCCATCTTAATAGTCCAATTCCTGCTGTGTAGACTATTGAAACTGCTTCCAGAGTCCAACTCAACATGCATGTTTGTGACAAATCAATTGTCAGAATTCCATTTTAGCTATATACTCAGGTCTGTTATAAAATAATTGGTTCACAGTGGTTAGTGTCTAGAGCATCATAGAGCATGGTATTTTATAACTGCTGATGTCCTATCTCCTCATCCACTGCTGGAGAACAAAGCAGAACCCCAGCATCCATTCAGAGTCTTTACCTCTCCATGTAGACCTCCATCGATCATGCATCTGGACTAATTCCATTCCTAAGTTTATATCCCTGAGTTAGGTCATCCATTTCTAAGAACTACGTAAGATGTTGTGCAAGCTTATGGCTATTCTGTAACACTGTTCAGCTGTGAGAGACTTGGCATTAAAATGGAAAGGATGGACGGGACACAGACAAGTTCTAGCTCCATCATAGGTATGGGTGAGCTCTGAAAAATGCGAAAAGTTACCAAACTGATCTGATTATTAGTTTTATATTTCAATACAGGAATATAGTCTAAAAGAAGATTCTAGCTTGTTTCCCAGTACTCTGGAATCCTTTGTTTGTGACAATCTCCTTTGAAGACATTTTTATCACACAATAAATAGAAGAGTTTTCAGTAATCTCTCCTGAGAACTCGCCCTAAAGTCAGACAAAAGAAAAAGGTCTGAGGCATGTGGCACAAGGCGAAGGGCGGAGATTAACGTGAGATCATAAATGTATTATGGCGGGAAGCTGTTCCTCCACCTGGGGGGTGTGAGCACATGAGATCATTCATAGGTAGAAAAGCAGGTGAAAGGTGTAAAAATGATAGAAACCTCAGAACTCTGGGCCTTCGTCCTAAGGAAGCACAGAAGGAAGGGAGACATCAGATGTGGGCTCCCTCCAAGTCCTGCATGCTCTGCTTCATGACCCTGGAGACAAGCAGAGATGTTGAGGGAACACGGAGGAGAGGCACCTGGTCCCTCTTCTGGTTCAGACCTTAAAATCACCAGCTCTGAATAAAGGTGTGAAATACAGCCCATGGAAGCCAAAGAGGAAACAGCAAAAGTAAATGATTTGTAAGTTCAGGCAAAGCACGAAAAGTCGAAGGAATCATTTAGCAAGTGATTTTCTTCTTTGCCATTTGCAATATTGTACAACGAATGCACACAGTATTGCCAAAATGGGGAAATGTACAAATCATGTTAAAGTCAAACACAGCCTTAAAAGAAAACATGCATACATCACAGTCCAAAGTTTAGACACATATTTAACATAAAGCAAAACAAAAGACAGAAAAAGGAGATGAGAGGATGCGTGTTATGTCCAATCACTCATTTCCTATTCAAAATAACAACTTTAGTCAAGAATTTCATACAAGTAGCGCAATACTTTCTATTACAATTGAAACTGAGGAACTTGAGAATTGAAAAGCCACATTGAATTACTTTTAGTTGAAATGAGTCTAGTGGAAGGATTGCAAGACCCACACTAATTTGTTCTCTGCAGCAAGCTCATACAGATGGCAGCCAGGAACTGAAAAGCAAGAGCCACAGAAATGTCATTCACAATGCAGCCACCGGCTTCCTTTGCTTAGGTAGAATTTCACCAAGAATCACTGTCAAGATGTAAGATTACACACACTATAAGACATATAAACATAAAATACATAAATGTATTTTTCTGGTAAAATACATTTATGGTTGCAGATATTTAAACAGAGGCCATGTACTTGTTTAGTCACTGGGTTACTTTCTTATACTGGAAGCTGTGCATCAAAGAACGATTCTGAGTGCAGGCTTAGGATTCAAGACAGCGAGCGCTCTCTGCTCCGTTACTGCACTACAGGTTTCAACGGGAAGAGCAGGCAGAGACCGACTGTGGTACCCTGTGCTTAGAAATGGGGTTTGCTTCATCCACAGTTAGGAAGGGATGACAAATGGCAGGCAGGATAAAATTTAAGTAAAGGAATTTTCTCTAATGCTTCATGTATATTTTGCATATGAAATCAGATAGGGATGACTGATGAGACAATGTTTTATTAAATAAGCCATTCTCAAGAATATTCATCATCAGAGAAAAAGAAACTGGGATGATGAATAAATGACACAATTTGGCTTGAGTAATTTATTTCTAGGCTTAAATAATGGGGGAAATAGAAAAATGAAAGAGGAAGCGAACGGGCATCAGGAAAGTCCTTGAAACAAAGCTGAAATGCAGGCAGAGTAGAAGAAGTACATGACTTTTGTTCTTATTTTAACTTAATTTGCCAAAGAAAAGAGATTAAATATTCAAGGCAACCAAAAATCATCTCGACTGCAGCTTCTGAGGCTGAAATAAGGCAGCACAAATGGTATCAGTCAGATCACCTAGCAGAGCAGAACCCCAGCTCCAGACAGAACAGTGGCTCAAAGGCACTTCGGCAGTGGCTGGTAGCAGAGCCAGAGCTCTGAAAAACAACAGCATACTTTCTCCAATTATTAGTTTCTTAAAAATTAAAGAATTCTAAGCTGTGAGAGTTTTACCAAGAGAAGTGTAAGCTGAATACAGATACACCTCCCCTACACACCCACATGCACATGCACACACACACACACCCCACACCTACACACACACACACACACACATACACACACACACACACACACAACACAGGCACACACAACTCCCACCCCGACCCCCACAACACAGGCACACACAACTGCCACACCCTCCACACATACACACACACATACACACACAACTCAGGCACACACAACTCCCATACCCTACACACACACACACACACACACACACACACACACTGGGACATATGTATATGTGAAGCTGAAAGAATAATTTTATAATTTTTAAAAGTGTACACCTGCTTTCATGCATTCCTAACATCACGCATTCCAGCTTTAGACAGTTTAAATTTTTCCTTTAAAACTGATTCTTAAATTTATAATTAAGTTACCTATATTTTATAGTATAAACTTTCCATACTTTTTAACATCTACTAATCATGTCAATTATAAGCAATACAGTAATTTAACTTTTCTGTTTTTAGGTTACATTAGCAATTATATATGTTTACACACATATACATATCCACATATACTTTATGTACCTTTACCCTTAACTGTACACTTAGGATATATATTAAATCTCTTATGAAATTCCTTATGTCATTTTCATTAAGACAGAAAGTAGAATGTTGGTTGGTCAGGAGAGTGGGAAGGGGAGAGTGGAGAGTCGTTCAAGGACTATAGAATTTTAGTCTTACAAGATGCAAAGACTTTTGGAAACTGGTTGCACAATAATGTAGCTTTACCATTGAATCATCTCTTCAGCCTCAAGAAGGTGAATTTTGTATGATGTACTTTACTATAACTTTTAAAAGAAATACTATAACTTTTAAAAGATCCTAACATATTTATATGTATTTATAAAATATTAATAAAATATTATTAGTAAAAGTTATAAGAAAGAATTCCTTATGTCAGCAAATTTTTTATAAAATTTTATAATTTTTATTTACAAATGATTAGTAAAAATAAGACTTATACAGCTGGGCGTGGTGGTGCACACCTTTAATCCCAGCACTTGGGAGGCAGAGGCAGGGGGATCTCTGTGAGTCTAAAGGCAGGCTTGTCTTCAAAGTGAGGATTAACAGAGCTGACACTAAAGGGAGAGCCCGTCCCAAAAAAAACCAAAAAAAAAAAAAAAAAAAAAGACATAATGAAAAGAATTCTTTATGTCAGAAAAAAATGTAATCAATTAGTAGACTATAATTTTTAATGAGAAAAAAATGTTTCTGTTTCAGGAGGATTGAGGGTGGTCCGATGTGAGGGGGGTAAGTGCTGGCCAGGTCTTCCCTGAACTCAAGACAAGAGGACCAGTCGGGAGGCCTGTGGAGAACTGGAAGGACGGCCATCTTTGTGTGTGTGGTGGGACAAGGCATAAAAAGGCACACATGAGCATCAGCGGCCATCATGTGGGAGCTGGGCTCACCTTCCATCATCTGGGTCCCAGGAGTGTCAGTGGCTTCTTACCAAGCCATCTCTCTGGTCCAAGAACAATATCTGAGGCACTGATGTGGCTCTATTTTCCCAGAATGCTGAGAGGCCTGGCAATATGGCTATGGTTCAATGATGAGAAAGCCCATCCTGCCTTTAAGATGGTGGCAGGAAGGCAGTGTAGAGCCGCTTTTGTGGAAGTGATGAGAAACTGAACACTAGCCCAGAGGGGGACATTAGCCCAGAGGGTGGCATTAGCCCAGCGGGGGGCATTAGCCCAGAGAGGGACATTAGCCCACAGGGAACATTTAATCCTGCATCCCTGCTTGAGTACATAAATAAAGATAAAGAAATCCAGTGGGGAAAAAAAGGCATTATCACAGCTTCCTTCACATGTTGATTAAATCTTCATTTTAAAAATTATACAAAACTTTCTTTTTAATAGTAAAATCACTTGAAAAGCTATTAGAATTGCAGATAGTTGATTTTGTATAGAAAGGAAGACTATTGCCTAACACAATAGTTTATTTGGAATCATCTCTATAATTTGTGCAAAAAAAAAAAGTAAATAAAACAAGGGAGAAGACTGCTTTGATGTGCAGAAGCTAGAAGTTCAGTTCCTGGGAGGGCAATATTTTAAATATTAAAACCTTAGCACAGGATGCATCACTGTCTCCACGCACTTCCTCCCATTATGAGAAGAATTTATGCAGAAGCTTGTCCTTCACAGATGTTAATTATTGGAATAATGTGAGCTTACATTGTTCCCACTTTCTTCTACAGTGAAAATCCCAGCAGAAACAAAGAATATAATAGACGCGGGGGAAGTTTAGAATTCGTAAATGCCACTAACAAAAGCTGATTATCAAAACCATATTGAACCAAATATAGCAAAAATTTTAATTTCTTAAACTACTGAAAATGAAATTTAGAAGCAACCAACTCATGTAGATTGGAATACCAACATGACATGTTTGGATTTTACAGTGATTAAAAATAATAATTATTTTCTCAATACTTTCCTGTAATAACCAGTCTTTTAATTGGGCATAAAGGAAATTTAATCAGAGAAAAAGAAAAAAAAATTATCAGATTTTGTAAGGCCCAGGAATATCATTATATGGTACTTTTAAGATGCCATCATATTTTGTAACTCAGACACCATAACGGAAAGGATTAGATACTGTGTGCCCAATGTCTACTTGGTCCCTGGCATTCCATAAGTGTTCGGTAAGGACTTCTTCACTGACATAGTTAACAAAATGGAAATCTTCAGCTGTTGGTGACTTTCCATGATGAAGATCCAGCTTAGATGGAACAGGTGTTTGAAGGTACAGTTTAGAGACACTCTTACCTGCTCATCTGTCTCAAGTCTTTTCCATTCACTGTGCCCTGAACAACTTCTATAGAGATTCGGCCATCTAGAATGCTAACTGCCATGCCATACCCACTCCTAAACAACCATGATCGGTTTCCTACATAATCTCTAGAGAACTATAAATAAACACAGCCCTTAGAAATGTTGGTGAGGCTTTCCAACTGGTCTCTGGCGTGGTCATGGCCAGAACTGATGTTCTTGATATTAGCCCCTCCCCAAGGCTCAGGGACCAATGAGGAAGAGAAGCAGAAAGACAGTAGGAGCCTGAGAAGGAGGAAGAGGAGGGAGAAGGAGGGAGGAGAAGAGAGGATGAGGAGGGAGGTGGGAGGAGGAAGAGGAAGAGGAGGAGGACTGCTTCAAAAGGTTGGCCTTTGGATATAACATGGCTGTTATACACTGGAACTCACAGCAAGCTAAAACTTCCAGGATGGAGCGGGAGGAGTCCTGAGGCCTCACCCATAGCTGAGGAGCAGTTGACAGCTGTTGAGGGAGGGAGCATCACTCTTTGAAGGGAGATTTTGGTAGGTTGTCCATGCTCCACTGGATGACCCCACACTCACAAACACACGGGCAGCATAACTGGACTCAGTGGGTTCTAAAAATGAAAGTACATGAAGGTGGGAGATGTAAGGAGGGAGGGCCCTGGGAATGCTGGAAGGAGGGAATGTGGGCTGATATGACCAAGAGGCCTTGAAATTCTCCAAGACTTTAACAAATGACAAGTCAGGTGCATTCAGGTTGAAGCTACTTTTACACTGACCAGTCCCCAACTTTTAGTCCAAATCATGGGGATCCCCTGGTCCAGTCACCACATAGGGCCCCACTTCTGTCTCCACTAAATCCCATTCTGTGTAGTCTTAGGTCTGTGGACCTATTTCTTGGTCTCAGGAGACCTGGGAGGCCAGTTCCTATGCACAGAAACCAAGATTTTCTGGAGTAGCTGTCATTCAAGTTGCATTCTTCCAAGTTTAGGGAATAAATATAAATAAATTTACTTTAAAAGAGTAACAAGTAGCTTTCTTTGGGGAGAGCATAGAAAAGATGAGCTTTCATAGATACCAAAGACAAAATACAGATAAAAAGAAGAGATTATTGGAAATGAAAACAGCAGCACAGGTGGTCAACGAACATTCGTAACATGATTAAAGCAGCGAATACACTAGAAAGGGGGGAGGACGGCGGTAGGATGTGCGGGAAGCCAGACAGTCCCGCCAGAACCGCAGGACCTGCCTTCAGTGCTCCAGCTCTCTCCCATAACCTCTTTAAGTTGGCCCTTCAACCAAAGCCACTTAAACAACTATGTGCTTGGCAGGGAAGCCAGACAGTCCCGCCAGAACCACAGGACCTGCCTTCAGTGCTCCAGCTCTCTCCCATAACACTCTTTAAGTTGGCCCTTCAACCAAAGCCACTTAAACAACTATGTGCTTGGCAAGTACACACTGCTTTAACATAAGACCTGTATCCCCACCCTGCCTGCACACTTCCAACTGGATTCCATTTTCCCGTCTTTCCTAACTACCAAGAATTGGTGCCATCACTGGGTAGTGCACAGAGCGACAGACAAAATGCCTTTCTGACTGCTTTGCCTAGAACAGGCCTGAAGAAGTGGGGGACCAAAGACAGATGTCGTTTTATAGACAGTGGCCAATGATGGCTGCTTTGACAAGCCCAAGCAGAGCCTCAAGGAGAGGAGCTGGCCAAGTGGTGTGATGGGCATCTCTGCAGAAAGCCGGGGATAGGCCTTTGCTTACATTCTACAATCTAGGAAGGCAAGCATGACTCACCCTAGTGGGTGAATGACTAGGGACAGGGCAACCACATACGGTAAGACTCAGGAAAAATTGGAATCTTTATACTTGCCAGTGACATCACATGAGCTCCAGGCCCACTTGCCTGCCTGAGTTCAACAATTCTCTCTATGAACCCAAAGAATGTATAACTCTTAATCCCTGTTCACCTGCTTCAGCTTGGCCTCCATTTTGTTAACTGTGTACTTAGCTTAAGACCACTGAAAGAATTTCAACCTGGAAAGTGTGTTGATTTTACTGTATGGTAAAGAGTGGGGGCACTGAGGGAGAGGAAACATGATTCAGCAGTAGTAAACAGATTGGAACGGACTATTCATAGCATTCTGAAAGCATACTGCTGTCCCCCAGGATCCCTAAGAGACTGCTTCCAGGACTCCTGTGGACACCCTGACCTGTGGATGCTGAAGTTCTTCATAGGAAGTGGTATAGTATTTGCAGATAACCTATATTCATCCTCCATATTTTGAATCATCTCTAGACAATGTCATGTTGGCACGTTCTAAATAGCTATTAGGGAATTATGCCAATACAAAATGGGTATGTGATCAGCAGAGTCATAATCTGTTTCTTTTCTTTTTCTTGATCAATGGATGGTTAAATCATGGAGAGAAGACCTCCTCTGTCAATTTCCTCACTGCTGCCACACACGCATTAGCCCTTCTTGTTCATTTTTATACGACTCTGATGTCATGTCAAGGTCTTCCATAAATACACAAGGATGAAAATTAAGTGCGACAGAATTGCAGGTCTAGAGTAGGTCTTACATGATGGTGGTTTCAGAAAATATTGCCCCAATATATGTTACTGATTTGATTGAAAACCAACGGAAGCAGGGTGGTCTGGCTCAGTATCTGGCCCTGACTCTCAGCATTCATTGGGACTGGTTTCAGGAGTAGGGGTTTCCTGGTGCAGGTGGCAGGTGGGAGGTGCCCATCCAGAGGAAGGGAATATTCTTATCTCTGAAGTGAAAGGTCACATAGCCTTCATAGGTCAATTTCCTAGTTTGTGACCATAAGATACCCCCCCATGTCCAATGTATTTAGCCACAACTGTTCACTTCTCCCCATATATAAACCTATAATAAAAACACTCAGGATTAACCAACTTTTCAGCTCTCCATGACCTCATGAAGACTCATGAAGTCTTATAAAACTTACATTTAATGTATGTGCGCGCTTTTCTCTTGACAAACTGTCTTTTGTGTCAGGAGCCTCCTGAACCTAGGATGAGAGAGAGGTCTAGGAGTTTCTCTCCTTACAGGGACAATGGAGGCTTCCTGCAATCAGATTCTGGGCTTAGTCACATTTCTCTCAAAGCACACTAAGTTATGTGGTTACATACCCTTTAAATATTCCATCATGCATTCAATAGAAAAAGCAATTTTGACATATTTATACTTCATCTGCTATTGAAACTCTCATCAGATTTACATTAAGGAACAGACAAATATTTTGTGCTATTAATTTTAGAAAGCAAATAAATGACAAAAACATGCAGTATAGTTAATCACACAAAATTTAAATTTCCCAAACAATGCTTTGATGCTCAGTTGATTTCTCAAGCACTTTCCCCCACCAGTTCCCGTGGCAGTGTGGCGGGCAGTTAGATTTATGGGTTCCAAAACCCATGAAATCTTGCACAATTTTAAATGACTTTTCACTTCCTTCTTCTTCTGACTAATTGTACACATTGCAGAGGCCAGCATCACCAATGACTTCCATTGCACCTAACAAATTACAGCCATCCAAAGGATGTGATGGATGAAAGGGTACTCAGAGCAAACAAATGGCCAGCAGGAGTGCTCGGTGCCCAGCACTCAGCCTCTCCTCCTCTCATTTGATTCCATTTATTCCCAACTGCATCACGTTATGTAACTGCCACGGTAGATGCTTGCACATATTTCTACAAAACACAGGGCTCTGCGATTCCTTCGGACTATACCTCCAAAAGCAGTTAAACATCTTCTCTGCGGGCAGGCTGTGCCTGGACTGGAACTCGCTTTTATGTAACCTGCCTGGGAACATGTGAGTACAGTCCATCTAAATACAGATGCATCAGCTCATGGTCTCGTCTCATGTCTTGCTTGCTTTCCATCTCCTTACTAGCACTGACTTTATTTTCAAAAGCGAAGAATGGGACGTGGAAAAGGCACTTGCTCAATACTTTAGGCTTTCCTTAATTTAAAATGAAAAGCACTGTTCAAAAAGGAAGGATGTATTTGCATATGCTCATAAAATATTTACATGGAAATATACAAAACAGTCATTTATGACCCCTTAATTAGTCTTTGAGTGGAATAAGAACTTAATGGAAATATAATTTGTTAATTCATTAGTGTCGGGCTACAAGCCTGGCACTGAGTTCCAGTAATTAATAGGACCTGAAAGCACAACGTTCAGTCTCCATTGCACTTTCTCATCAACGCTTTCTTCTATTTGATGTGACAACATTTTAAAAAGTGAAAAGTATTAAGTTAAGCCTCACATTCTAATAAGATAATTCACACTGTGTTACCCAATGGCCTTTTTCTCATGCTCCTTATCACAGTAGCACCCTGGGGCCGTGAGGACTGCACTGCACCCTGCCACGAATCTCTCGCGACCCTGTCTACTTTGCTGGATCATAGCACCATTTAACAGTTCTATATTTATGGCTTTGTTGCTTAGCTTCTCCTACCGCACTAGAAGTGCCATGTGGATAGAAGATGTGTCCGTTGTACTCATTCCTGCCCTGCAGGCACCACAACAGCACCTGGCACTCAGCAAGTCCTCAGGTAACGTCCACTGAATGGATGCTTCCTGCTGATTTATGTTGCTATCAAATGGATAGTCAATCAATTGTATACAGACAAAACCACTACATCCATAAGAATACAATTTCAATATGATAGACTACTAGAATTGAAATAAATGAGTTCTGTTTATCAGCAGTAAATTCTATTTAGTGAGCTGCTACCACACAGGTCCTAAAAGGACTATAGACTATGTTCTATAAGAACAAAACTAGTAAAAAAAACTGTCACAAGATCTATGGGGATTTAAAACAAAATTAAAATAACCATCATTATTCTCGATTCCTGAGTAAATAAAAATTGAATCATCATTGCATTAAATAAATACACATAATACATACAAATGCAATATTTTAATGATTTATTTGAGAGTTTACTGAATTTTGACGGTCATTTTGAGATGGCTTTAAAATATTTATTCACAATGTATTAGAGAATATGGTAGGTCAAAGTTAAACACCCTGTCCTAGCCCTTCCAGAATCCACCACCGTGACAGGAAACATAAAAATAAATGACTGCCATCTTACTCAGATATATGAGGCTGGGCTGGTAATAGTGTGCTGCTTTTCCCAGGAGGGGTTCTCCCTCTGGCCTGGGAAGGTCAGGCACAGTTTTCACAGCACTGTGATGTCTGAGCTGATGGACGGTCATCTGCTGAGGAGGCCATGCAGAAGAGGAGAGGCAGGGGTAGTGGGGGCATTTGAGAAGGGACCAGTGGGAGGGAGCATTAACAAGCAAGAAGTAAGATGTGTGTTTGGAGTCTGCACACAGTAAGATTGTTGCTATGGAAAATACAATGCAGCAAATGATAAGAAAAACTAAAATGGTTTCTAAGGAGCCAAATAATGATGTGTAACGTTAATACCATGCAGCATTGCTTGTCGAGACAGCTTAGAAACCACTGGTCGCGTTAGCTCTCTCACTGAGGCCCACAAATCCCTGACAAATGCAACGTAAGGGACGAAGGAGGCATTTTGGCTCGTGATCTGAGGGGATATAACCCACCCTGGCAAGGAAGGCGCGGCACACGGTGGCGCCACAGTGATGGAAGCCTCATGCTGACTGCTCACATCTCAATAGATCAGGAAGTAGAGAAGCAGGAATGCGGATGCTTAGCTGCCTTTTTCTTTTTATCTCTTTTTACTTAGTCTGGGATCCCAGCTCAGAGGTTCCTGCCGCCTACATTCAGGGTAGGTCATACCATGAGGGGTGCCTCCCTAATGCACTATCTGTGTCTGAACTCAACCACGTTGACAAATGAATCTTCATGCTGATATACTCCATAGGGAGTCGCTCATTCAGTCACAGAGCCCATTAGTCCCAAGCAGTAATCTAGATGTTAATAGTATTGGTTAGTCAAAACACTGCCAGCAATCTTATGAGTGACCAGGGCCTTTTGCTCCTGCTCAGTGATGCGGCCTTGGCCATCAGAATCCACAGTTCTCCGTGAAATGAGCTGTCTGTTAAGCTACTGCTTGAGATTTGAAGCTATTCCCAATTGTTAGTTTATTAAATGTAATAAGTTACAATAATGAAGTGCTAAAATTATAACCCACGCGAGAAGAAAAAGCTAGCAACTCCCAAATAGAATTACGAGAATCTTAACTTTTGTATTTTTTGACTTGTGGTTTTAATATTAGCGGTCTAGTCACTGCACCTCTTATAACAAGTTTACAAAATATAAGGAAAATGCAACATAAACAAGCAATCCCTTTGTGTATACATGAACACTTCCCCATTACCCAAGTGACTCTTCAAAGATGGAAATTAATATATCTAGAGTAGTTCTTTCTGTAAAGGAAGATTTTAATAAACGTAGTTCTTTCTAATCCCATGTTAAATTTTGCTGGTTTTTGCAAAATGCTTCATGATGTTTAAAAAATACCACATGAAATATCATATAATTTCCTGTAAATAGAAAGCATTTAAAATGTTTTTCAACAGATAGGATAATGTTTCCCAAGAAATTCACTGTTCCCAGAAAAGAAATGACAAAAGTCTCCAGATAGTCCCAACCACTTTAATTTTCTGGTAAAGTCTTATAAACTGAAAATTGAAATCTTAACTCAAGTACAAGATTAGGAACATGATACATGTCTACAGGTCTGTCACTATAAACACAGGTATGACATCAATGTGAGAACGAAAGGTTACAGTTGGCATGAAGTCTTCATGACTTTTACTTGTGATTTTTATGAAGCAAAAAATCATACTACCTTGACTTAATTTATGCATGTGTGCATAATCACATACACAGCCACATGATATGCATTAGCTGATTACTTCCTGGAAGAGGAGTACCATGAGAAATGGCATGTTTCATTTCTCTCATTGACGTTGTTACCTGGGAGAAGTTTCACAGTTGGTCTCACACTGGGAAATGGTGGCATCTCAACATGATTTTTTTTTTTTTTATCTAAGACAAGGTATTAAGACGGCTGGAAAAACTGCGGAATTAATGGAAAATTCTCTGGTCCACGTGGTCAAAAAGGCTATCAGTACTGGATGAGCCATTTAAAAATGATACAGACAAAATCTGGACTGGTGATGAGAAGCTGGGGCTTCGTGTGCTGTGGAGACGTAGGAAAGCAGACCACAGATGGGCTTTACCCCGAGACTGAGGGAGCCCCCCAAAAAGGAAAATTCACACTTACACCACAGTGGTGAAAGATAATAGGTGATTATGAAAGAAATGTGAAGTTAGTGGACTCAAAGCTTATCACCTGGTAAGGACCGTGAGAAAAGCCATCACTTACAAGGAGACGGGAAGAGAAGGACAGGCGTAGCCCTAAAGGAACTAGCATGCGTTCAAGAAAGGACATTTGTTGGAATTCAACTGAAAAAAAAGTTTTAAAGGGCAAGTTAAAGAATAGATTAAACCTATCTGAAGAAAGTAAATAAAGAAATTGGAAGGTAGAGTAGAGGAAACCACCCAGAAACACAGTGAAATGAAGACAGAGAGTATCTTTAGAATGAGAATGTAGGGTCTCTACTGAACTGGAACTTGACACGTCTTCACATTGACATCAGATCCACTGCCAACCAGGAACCACACCCAGGTAAACCAACAATCCCAGTCACTTCAAAATACAGAGATGCATGCTGGAGCTTGTAACGCCTCGTTGGTATTTGGGATGCCCACAGAACATGACACACAGGTCTGTTTATTGATTTCCTGAAGGTCATTTTAAACACAAAATCTCTAATTTTATATAACAACAAAATGACTGAAGGAGGGAGAAAAACAAGTGCCAAAAATTATATTCCCTGAACCACACAATCTGTAAAGCAGTAAAATCACTGAGTATTGTAGTCTCTCAATTTGAAAAGTTTATCTACAGAAATTATTTGAACCACATCACTAAAGTAGCAAAATTCAATACATGTTACAGACAGGATTAATAATGTACGACTTACACAGAGAAAGCATTTAGTTTTAAGATTTCATGTGTACTCTCTGGAATTTTAACTTCTTCCTTACATCATAATCTATTCCAGAGAAGATGTTCCTTAATATCAAAACCCATATCACCCAGTTATAGAGCCCAGCACCACATCACATCCATAATAAAACTCAATTCCTTCCAGAACAGATAAATCTCTATTGACTAAATGCTGATAAGATCACATTACTTCTCTGAAATGGAACACCGTCCAATAATACAGAAAAGCAAATTAGTTAGTGATTTTAACAGCTCCTGGACAGCAGTCTCTGACATGGTGTCTCCCAACATAGGACAAAGTTGTCTATGAAAAATACCACAAAACTTTCACAGAAAAATTCAACATGCAACTGAAAGGTGGAATAGGTAAGTGGGATAAAAGGACTTTCTAGAGATGGCAAGGTCCAGAGACCTGGTTAACACACGCGTGCGCGCACGTACACACGCACAGACACTCATGGTCACACATGATTTTACAATTTGAATTGCTCACTAAAACCAGAAGTAGGTAGGCACTTCACTTTCCCCACATTCTGTCCCCATCTTCCTGTCAGAAACTCAAGGTCTGGAATCAACCATGGGTGAAGGGTTAGGAGTAGAAGAGAACTGTACCACCAACCCGCTGTGGTCAAGTACTTGCTCTTTAAGAGGAAATGCTGTCTGCCTCCATCTCACTCCCACCAGCATCAGCATTCCTACATCCACTCAACTGACTCAACCAGAACACATCTGAATGCTGACCAGAAAGCAGGGACAGAGACGCCTGGTCACAGAGGACCTTCCATCCTGGAAAGTCGTGAGCCCTGCAAGCAAAATGCCTTGTGTAAAAGCAGAGGACAGATGACTGTGCCTTCTGGGGACCATAGGCAAATGTGCATTCCTTCTAGTTTTGTGTCCAAATATTCAGGAGATCCTCTTTAAGGCCAATGGCACGGCAGTGGGTGAAATATGCTCATACCCGACACCAAGTCTTGGGGAGGTGCTTTGTCGTTTGGCTGAGCATAGCTAAAACTTGAACTTGAGCAGTAACGGATGGGAAGAAATATAAAAGCATAAGAAGCCTGTTGCTGGTTTAAAAAAGGGTTGGTGGAAGTGTACTCTGGTGCAGCCATTATGGGAATCAGTGTGGAGATTAAAAAAAAAAAAGCTAGAAATAGATGTACCATGTGATTCAGCTGTACCACTCTTGGGCATATTTCCAGAGGACTCTATACCCTGCTATAGGGTTACCTGTCTGTGTTCACTGCTGCTCTATTCACCACAGTCAGGAAACAGAAACAGGCCATCAATCTTGATTGTCACGTGGTTGTAGTAGTATGAGCTTGTATGTGGGTCCTCATGAAGGGTCAAAGAAAATGTAGTACATTTATACAATGGAATAAAATTCAGCTCTTAATAGAAATGAAATTATGAAGCTCATAGGTAAATGGGTGGAGCTTGGAGCATTCATTCTGAATGGGGTAACCCAGAGCCAGAAAAACAAATGCCGTATGTTTTCTCCCATTTGTGGATGTTTTCTTAGAATCTTTAGGCATTTAGTAAAGTGCCCTGGTGGGGGGATCTTTAAAGAGAGGGAAGGTAGAATGCAGTGGTACAGAAGGGACAGTGGGGTGAGCGATGGGAGGGCATATGGGAGGGGTAACCAACACTAAAGACCTTCGAAAAAGTCATGGAAATCTACTACTGCAGAAATTTCCTAAAACACATACACACACACACACACACACACGCACACACACACACACAGAGTTTAAATTGAGTTACTGTATTAACAAGGCAACAATTCCCCTATAGGACAGCAACACAAACTAACAGATGAAGAGCCCAGTCCCAGGAATAGATCAGCTCTTTTGGAGTTATTGGTCAGTGGGTTCCATAGATGCAGCCCCCAACATTAAGGCTATCTCCAATGCTCTTGGATACCCTCACCCCAGAACTTGATAGTGAGATTCAAAATCTTTACCAAGATCTACTTCTTGGTGAAGATACTACATACGTTAGTCATGGAACAGGGAGGAATCAAGCTTGTATGACCTGGAAGCTGTCTCTCTTCTGGCTAGCTTCCATAGTGCTAGAAGGTGCGATATAGGCTACCAGAGGAGAAAAATCTATCGTTGATCTTACACAGC
>NW_008332089.1:1911431-1931163 GCF_000622305.1 Nannospalax galili
ATGGGCACCTCAGGAAGCGTTTCACCCCCTGTACACTCCCCAACGCTCCAGTTTCTCTGCAGTAAGCATGTTTCACTTCTAAGGGAGAAAAAATATAATTTTTGGCATTTATACAAAATAATGTGGTACAATGTGTATATTATGGTACAATGATGATCTGTTTATTCACATTCCTTTTATTTTTCAGTATTTTCATATTTTATAAGATAAACATATGTACATTTCCAATTAAGAACAAAATCTTATAAGTAGTAATAACAATTCTCATTTCTATTTCAGGAATAGGAGTTCAAGTGCTTAGCCTACCAGTGTTGATTTCCACATTAAACTTGCAAGGTCAGGACAGCCTTTTTGACAAAGGAAGAAATAATTCCCTAAAATTATCGCTGCTTTTGTGCATAGGAAAGAGGAGAAACAACACAGATTTTGACAACTGAAGACCTGCTGTGTCTTTGAAGGGTCAGAGCTAAAGAACTGTTAACCCCTCTAAATAAAAGCAATGCAACAATCACAGAGGTATTTTTCATGATCGTACTGTCAATCTGATTCCATTCGCTATCTGTAGAACAGCTTTGGTAAACAGCAGGGACATGTAAACAGCGGTAAGACGGAGAACCATCCACGATGCTGCTCCTGATTGGCACAGACCTAGAGATTTGCCTTCTTCACTCACAGAGAAATTTTATCAAAGACCGATCTGTGTCCCCATCCAGAACTTTCTGACAAGCAGCAGCACTGACTTTCAGATGGAAGATTCTGCAGAGGCTATTTCCATATCAGCAATGCTCGCCCCTAGGAGGGTGGTCACAATCTCATTTCCTCATGGGCTGTGGAATGACAGCGTACTATCATGGCTACAAGACTTCAAAGCCGCCAAGACTCTCCCAGTTTTCAGCCGTGGTGGTCAGCCAGTTGGAGAAGCAGAGGTGATTTGTTTTTCTCCTGGTTGTCGGTCCACTGAGACCTGCAACTTACAGCATTTCGTGTTCCCCCTTGGGTCCCTGGTAATGTGAATTGTCTTTAGCCAGTGCCTAACAAATCACTGTCACAGAGCAGCGGTCGACCTTTCTTTTCAATCTACGGAGTTATAAATCAGTTGACTTTCAGGCTCGATGAGATGGCATATGCCCTAGTTTGAGGAACAGATGGAGGCTTGGGGGAAAATTGTTTCTGCAGGCTTGCTACAAGCAGCTCTGCTCCATAAAAGTGAACCATTCGCACTAATTTCTCACATAAATTATATCAGCGGCAGGGTGCACCAGCCCATTCAGCAGAAAATCTTTCATCTAGCTTTGAGAGGTCATCCGAATTAAAGTGACTTCTGATACATAGCCGCATTTCTGTGCTGCAGACTTTTCAGGCATGGTAGCTCATGTCAAATACAAGAATGAGATTAATTTCACATGAAAAAAAAAAAAAACAAAAACCTCACAAATCCCCCCAACAAAGTGTTGTACATTTATTGCCAGAGGATTATTTTTTTTTCAAGACTTGTAGAATAAGCTCAGGCTACTAATTAATCACAGCGGAATTAATAGTGGAAGTGTAGTATCTCTCTTGTACAAAAATGAGGTGAGTTGTCACTTGTCTTGTGAAATTCGCTTTACAAATTCCACTAAGTCTTGTCATCCACCTCAAGCTTTTGCATTTCTCAAAAGCAACAGAAGCCCTGGGACAGTTCCAGGGTAACATTCATCCTTTCTCATGTAAAACCAACTATTCAACTCAAATAAATGTGCCTACACAATTTCAGAAATCAGCATCAGTTTTACCTCTGGGGCAACAAGCACAGCATTAATTTTTTTTTTTAAATCCCTAAGGAATTGAAACATTTAAGAAATTGAAAGCACCGAAGGACAAATTATAAATCAAGATTGTAGAAACCTGTGACTATCCCAATGGCAAATGGATCAGGTGGCATCGTGTCACAGTGTGCCTTACTTTAAAATGCAGTAATATTTTCAGATAATGAGCTATCATGGTTTGGGGTTGATTTTAATTGTAAGAAAATTAGTGCACACTTTAATAATAATTATATTCAATAACTGTTTTTCCTACTAGGAAATTATCAGTTATGTCAATGAAAACAGTCACACTGGTGTTTCTTGCAGTCCATGAATACAAATGCTTCTGAGAACTGAAAAGAGCTAGAGAAAAAAAACCACTAAGGAAAGGACCTTGAATGCAGCTGTCACTCAACACACATGGAAGGTATCTGAGCCACATCCGTGGACTTTTAAAGGCTGATTTAAATGTCTTAGTTTTTATGCATAGAATTCCTTCACTTAGGTGTTCAGGTCAGACATGTTTTGAGTCATTTAGAAAGAGAAATGGGCTCGTCTCTGTTATTTAGAAGTGAGATTCAAAATAAACAAACATAAAGCAAATAGCCATTGGGAAAGAGTCAGTGCATAACCTAAGGAATAGTCTCATGATAAAAATTCAACACCCCTAAATCTACTAGGACAGTTCTGAACCCCAAAGTACTGTGGACTCAAATCAACTGCTGCTCATCTTTCCACCCTGCTTCCACATGTCTGGGTCTCTGGCAAATTTCGACTTAATATTTATCATGGAAAATATTTCAGAAAAATCTCAGGATATAGCTACTTTAATAAATAATGAAACGAAACTCCTTGATCTCTTGTAATTCAAAAGGTAAGAGGAATCCTCGGGCACATTTCTGGGACTCAGACAAGAAAAGTGAGGCATAGAGAGTTAAAGGTACGGGCATGAATTACTGACTTAGAAAAGCAAGACTCAAGAGTGATCCGCTCTTGCGTGTTTGACTTTCACTCGACAAGGACCATGACGGCCTGGTAGGTGCCGGAGTGAAAGTCCAATGAGCGCAGAGCATCTTAGCACCAGCACAGCATGTGCAAACCAGAATTAGGAGCCAAGGCCCAGCCTTTAAGGATGCCAGAATGTGGTTCTTTTCCTTGTGCTGCTGGCTCCATTGGAAGTCCTAACCCTGGTGTGCAATGTTTCTCTCTCTTTTCTCGGTCACACTAGTTTCAAATATTTTATGATTCTCTAGAAGAGACCATAAACTGGGTTTTGAATAATATGGGGTATACAAATAGAAATTATGTTTATTGATCAGAACATATTAGAAGAGTGTATTTATAGTTACTTGATTTATACGAATAATTTTTTTCTATAGAGAAAGGGTCTTATGATCTAGGTTTTCATCAATAGGTGGCTGTGTAATTAACATTCACCTTGGGGAACGACACATCCATGGCAAACTTTTATTTCTTAATTGGGTCAGTGAAGAAGTGGACAGGGGCTGTCTGGGTTCATTCTAACACAGGGCCAAGAGAAATGAGGAAAAGCAACAGACGAAAGCTTTTTAAAGTAATCACTTTCCTTCTTTATGGCTCCAATTGATAGCCAAGAATTGCTTAGACATATTTAGAAAATGCGTATTCAGAAGTTGTAGAAGCATTCCACAGCTTGCCTGGTACATTTCATCCTAGGCAAAAATGCATATTCATGCCCCACCTTTTCATTTTTAATGGTAGTTTTTACACAGTTCTCCCCTGCTAGCTAAGGAGCAGATTCAGGCCTTTTCCACGGCCATCATCTTAATCTAGAGGTCCTCACTAGAGTACGGTAACCATGTGGCTATTTAAATTAAAATTAATTAAAATGAAATAAAATTTAAAAATCCACTTCCTCAGTCTCAGCAGGCACATTTCAGAAGCTTAATGACCACATATGGCCAGTTGTACCATAGCAGAGTGCAAATGTGCAACCTTCCCTTGATTTCAGGGTGTGTTGGACCTTGCTCTGATATTTAGAGATTCCCTAAGACATAGACTGGAGCGGACGACCAGGCCCTTGAGCCTGCCTCTTCTCTTGGCACATGGAACAAACCAGCATTTTCACGTATGCAAAACTACGACAGCAGGTCAAGATGAGGACTGAGAAGCAGACACCTGCCCACCTCTAACTTTCCTAGATTCAATTTCACAGAGAGCTTTTGCCGCTTCAAGGTTGAGTCAAGTAGGGCTGAAAGAACGAACGAACAAATGAACGGACAGAAGGGGAATTTTGATGGCTTGGCCTCACATCCCTATTCCTAAACCTTGATGGGCTGAAATTAACAGACTGGATTGATCCTGAGATGAAGAACAGCCCCTCATCATGGGTTATGGCCATTGAGTCCTAAGTATTTCTGAGTCATGTGCCTTTTGTAATTCTTACCACCAGATCTTGTACCATTCAAGACAATCACAAAGCCCTTGGAGTCCACAGCTCTCTCAAAGGCTACTCAGAGAGGCCGTTACCTCCTGGGTAAGCCTCTTGGTGGCGAAGACGCAGGGAGGAGGGGCTATGACTTTAAGACAGGGTATTTGCTTCACAGGGACCTGGTTCTGCCACTACACAGAGAAGTACAGTGTAAGATCTTGGAGTTTGGTTTTCCTTCAACAATCAAAGCCCTTTCCTTAGGGATGGAACACACTAAGGGATTTCCCTACCCCTATTTCATGACCGTGCTCGCAGTACATGTCCAAGGAATAAATATGAATGTGCCGAGAGACTGTTCACAAGCTCATGCTTAAAAACATTAATGTCTTCTTTTTGATGGCATAGTGATATTGTAACATAGCAGTAAAGTCCTGGGAGAGAAACAGCTACAGGCTCTGGGACTAGCTGTGCCTGCAGACATGCTCAATATTGACAGCACTAGAAAACCCATTCTTTCATCTTTATAAGCTACCTTTAAGCTTACTGAATCAGTACATTAATCAATAGTAGCTTCAACAAATTAATATAATCGCCCCAAAGAAATGCAATTTTTACCCCTATTGACTATCAGATTATCAAACATAAAGCAAATTACTCATCTTGTTATTATTTACTAATAATTTATTTTCAAGATAATTTTCTAATCTCTTGTCATTCCTTAAAGTTACAACACCATTTGATCAAATCAAAATAAATCTACATTAAAATTTTCCATTACTGTAGTTTAGGTATAGGTTTGTAATCATTAAAAAAAAAAAACCCTCAAACCCATTTACTTCTTACAAACTATTAGAATGTTCTTTCACTCAGCATAAATCAAGTTAATTAAAGCTTCACTGTAATATCTTATATGAACATAAGCAAACACCAAATCCACGTAATGAATCATATAAAATGTGCCCCCAAAACATATTAAGACTTTGGGAATGTGTGCTTATGTTCAAACTATCATCTCTAAAGTAGTTAGACTTGCCATGCATCCTTTCCACAGCATGCTTCCACACAGCCAAATCTCATTCTAACGCAGATGAAGGACAGGAAGACAGTGACTTTCCTCTCTCGCCCCCTCCCTCCTCCCCCAAATCCCAAAAAATCGACAACAAGGTTTAATCACAAAGACACTGCCTTGTCTCATTGTTGTTTGAGAATGCACCTAAGTTCAGGGACTGAAATCAGATAACTGCTCAAAATCTAGTAATGCTGGAAAGTGACTTTACAAGACCTACTGGGTGTCATGCAAGTGGTTCTTCCTGCCTTCCTGGAGGAGAGGGGAAACATATCTTTAACAGCCCTACTCGGTTATTTATCCGAGAAATCCTTTCATTCAACAATTTTGGGTTTTATTATGAATTTATTTGTTCCTAATTACAGGTGGTTCCCACATTGCCCTTCAGACACAACGCTGACATCATTAGCTGCTGTGTCAGCAGCTGGTTTAACTGGTGATGTTTGGCCCAAAGCTTTTGTTTTCCTTCACCTGATGTGCTACTCAGACTCCTGCCAGGGCTTTGCTGTCTTTAAGTAGAGAAGCCTTTTCAGCTGATAAATACCACCCAAAGCAAAGCTGTGATAACAAAAATAATTAAATAGCAGAAGTGGTTAGAGATCAGTGTTCATTCTTCAGATTAAATGTAAAAGCCTTCTCTGGTTACCAGACTGGCAAGTTTTAACAAGAAACATCAGCAGGTCTTTGAGAAAGAAGCGGGCCGCATTAAGATGGCGTCATTAGGCAATACATTTATTGTGAAGCCAATTAACCTTTAGTCGGGAAAGTGTCTGGGCTTTAATAGTTTGGTTGGCTGAGGTCAGCCTCTAACAGGCCAGGATGACAGCCCTGCACAGGCTGATAGGCGCTGCAGACCAGCGCAGAGCCAGGAGAGGCGCCGTCTTCTTCTGAATTCCACTCTGTTTCCAGGGAGCGCACAGCCCTGACCTATCCATTTAGGTAATTAAAGCTTCCATTTGGAAGTGTCCTGCAGGAAGGGGAAATCTTGGGGAGATAAATGGCTGTTTCTTTCTGCATCCAGCCGCCAGGTCCATCATTTGATGGACTGCCGGAACCAGGCCCGGCTGCCAGGCCCTCCTAAAAATAGAGATGAATTGGGCTGCAGACAATTCTCTAAGGCAAAGCAACTCTGTCATTTTCTTCTTTGTGGGCTATGATTTCATTGTTAGTCAAGGTGGACGGCCGGCACCAGGGCCTCTAACAGCTCACCCACCACCTTCTATTTTCTGAGAAATCTCTCCAGTTTATTTACTTAGCGGCCAGGTTTGTTTGGCATTGGAATGTCACTCCCGGCAAGCACAGCTGGCTGTCACAGCTGTGCTGTCACTTACCTTCCAGGCGATTTTGTTGCCTTTGGAGTCATGTTCAAGGGCAATTGGGAAGTCTCCACGCTCATAAAATTTTCGAAACGCTGTGGGCTTGGTTGGCCTTTCTTTAAATGCCCCTGCAGCTGGAGGGCCCCGAACCTTGAAGGAAAAAAATACTCTTCAGATTTTAAAACATACAAACATACAAACAAAAAAAACTAGGGATAGCATTTTTTTTTAAATTCGATTTACTTAAAATATGCTTGAAATAAAGATCAAATTGCTTAACCAGGAACAACAGAAATCTTACACTAAAACATTTGGGAAAGAAAACCATTTTATAATCACTATTAAGGGGCTATTTTGTTTCAAGCTACCTTAGAAACCTGCCTACCAAACGTCACCTAAAATATCATTGAATGAGAAAGAGAAACCAGATTTGAAGGAGCATTTGATAAGGCTGCAGGTCCAAAGTGTTAAAAATGGTTTCTAATAACTGTAAATTTGAATCTCAAGTCAGAGATATGTTGTCAAATGGTAAAGCAAGAAATTTATAATATTTTATTTCAATCATCATAAATATGATGACATATGTTCTTACAAATATTGATAATAAAACTAAAATATTATATAAAATGAATGAATTAGGGAGTTTATAAAGGTGACCTACTATATATATATATATAACATATATTTGATAATACCAATTCATGAGAAAGTAATATTAGAATAAATTACATGAGACATTTCACTCCCCAAACTGCATTTCTTCATTAAAAAAAGAAATAATTTTGACCAGTTGTGGATTTCTGTAATGATGTATGTCTCCTGTATAACTTTGACCAGCTGTGGATTTCTGTAATAATGTGTGTCTCCTGTAAAAATAAGCTTGGTTTTTTTGTTGTTTGTTTTCATTTTGTTTTTTTGTTTTTTGCTTTTATTCTTTTGAGACAGGGTCTCCCTGGCTATGTAGATCATGCTGGCCTCCACCTCACAAAGATCTGCCTGCCTCTGCATCCTGAGTGCCGGCATTAAAGGTATGTGCCACTGCACCCCACAAAAAGATTCTCTGATGAGTGTTGAGAACTGCACTTATGCGCACATTTCATGATTGCATTTTTCTTTACTGCCAAATAGAAATCCATTGTGTATGTGTGCCACGTTTTCATTGTCCATTCATCAGATGAAGGACAACTTGGTTGCTTCCATTTCCTAGCTATTGTGGACAGCGATGACCATGGGTTGGGTGTGTAGACCCAACTGGTACATGTACAATACAATACCTACAGCGAAGGCTCGGAGAGCATGTGGAAGAGGAGGCAGAGATTGTAAGAGCCAGAGGACCAGGATGCCTGCAGCTAGATAGTTTCTTCTAGACATGTCAGGGAAGCTGTAACCCATGAAACCTCAACAACATGGTCGCCTAAACAAGAGCTGCATGACACCGGCTGGCATGCCAACACAGGTAGGGGAGATTTCACAAGGTCCCACCCCAGATAAAGAGCTGCAGGCAGTCAATGGCTGCTGAGAGGGAGAATCAGCCTTTCCTGGGGACAAGGCTTCTTACAGGCTATTCCAGCTCAAGTGGTCAGCTCTAAACACGTGTACATAAGAACAGCATTCAATGGGCTCAGAAGATTGTGTGTGTACAACAACAGTAATTATAGAAGAGAGGGGCTGGAGAGATGACCCAGAGCTTAAGAGGAGCGCTCTCGCAGAGGACCCGGGTTTGGTTCCCAGCACCCATACGGTGGCTAACAACTGGCCATAACTGCACTTCCAGGTGATATAATGCCCTCTTCTGACCGCCCTGGGCATTGTACAATGTGTATGCACTTACATGCAGGCAATACAGTCATACACAGAAAATGAAAAAATAATAAACTATTATAAAATAATTATAGAAGAGGTCATGAACTTATGAGCTTGGGAGGGAGTAGGAGGAGCATAAGAGGAAGGAGAGGGAGAAATGATCTACTCATGTAGGAAATTAGCAAAACAATTTAAAAATCAAACTTTTTCTGTAGACTTAGTCATACTCAGCTTACGTTTTGAATCTTCAGTATTTACATATGAACTATGTCACTAGGTTATACAATCGAAGTGTTAAGTACTCTGAGAGAATCCCTCCACTTCTGCACTTCCTTATTGCTAGAGCACCCTTCTCCTTCCTACCTGCTAGAAGAAGGCAAATTCTAGTCATCTCACATACACGTTAATAGAATTACAATTAGTTTTCTAACTGTATGGATAAACTGACAGGTCATTTAACTTAATATTTTATTCATTGTATTAATTTTTAACGTTTAAAAATATATTAACATTTGTAATAATGTAATAAAATACATATAAACGGCCAAATACACTCTAATTCATATACTAAACATGGTACTTGGTATCTGTGTGGGACACTGATGAATACCACCATGATGCAGCACTGAAATAGAGCTGGCGGGGGGTCACTGTAACACAGGGCACTTGCTTAAGTTCAGAATGAATTCTATTACACAGTACTGATTCCTGGTGTATGAGTGATTCATGTGAGAATCACCTGTGAGAGGCAAGATAGCTTCTTATTCAAGATTTGAAATGTGTTCTGGTATTAGAATTACTCAGCACCACTTCCAACCAAATTCACTCAATCCTTAAATAACTGTATACATTTGACAGCTACCGTGCTCAAATTTCTGAGCTACAGGCTATATACAAGGGATAGTGTTTCAATTACATCACTATCTCTGGAACTGTAGAGGTGAGATTCCTGGCCTCTCCTGCCTCATGAAGTAGTAAATCTGCAGTCACACTTTTGTGAATTGACTTTTTTTGGCCGAGAAATTGCTTTAAAGAAAGATTACCATCTACCAACACCATACCATTTTAATACCCTCAAAAAAAGTGATATAAGAAAAATACATGTTTATAGAAAAATTACAGCGCTGTACTACATGTGTTACCATAGTTAGACTGCATGGGTGTGTGCACTGTTGTTTTAGAGAATTTAAACGACTGGCCTGTGTAAATCTCATTTTATTTTACTTCTCATATTTGACTTAACTGTGGATCCAATTGGAGGAAACAGGATACAAAACCCCATATATTCTTTATCCACATTCCCAGTGGGAATGTATTGAGAAACTATGGGAGCATATCATAACTAGTCTATTGACAGTGATATGGATGACCAGGATCCCTCATTTCCCTGTTTGCAGCCACACCCTTCTAAACCAGCCTCACTCCCTGTCCTCCCCCCATGCCAGCAACTATTTCTTCTTCCTTTCTAGAATTTCATTATTCCTAGAATCATATAGCGTATGGCCCCTCAGGATTGATTCCCTGCCCCACTTTCTGGATATTCATATAAATCATGTCTATCAAAGTCATTCAATACTTCCTAATGCTGGAGTAGTGCATGCTATGAATGTACTATGACTGGTTAGACCATCCACCACTGAAGATCTGGTAGTCTCTCTTTTGGGGCTATCAAAAATAAAGCTGTGAAGTTTTGTAAATGATTGTTATCAAGTTGAGGAAGTTTCCTTTCTCTTCTCCTCCAGCTTTGAAGTTATGTATGAAATGTTAGTCTGTTTTGTCTGTTTTCTTTTTTTCTGTATCAACCAATATACTCATGTGATTTTCCTCTGTTGTTTTGATAATGGAGTTTGGGGAATATAAATTCCATTCCTTAACAGTCGTGTGACTTTCAAGTTATGTTTCCTATTGGGTGACTTATGATGAATTGTGTGTGTGTGTAATTGGCCCATTTCATATAAATTGTCAAAATGATCCGTTGGTGTCTTTCTGATGTCTGCAGGATCTGTAATGATACCCATTATTCACTTCTGACTTTTGGTAATTTGTGTCTTTTTATTTCTTTGTCTTGCTAGGTGTTACTCAGTTTCATGTCTCTTCAGAGACCCGTTTGCTTCCTCACTGTTTGCTCTACGGCTTCTGTTGTCATTTTAGTTCCCTTTTCCACTTGATTTGCATTTGTCTTTCTTGTTTTTTTAGTGGGAGTTTAAATTATTGGCTTGAGACCTTTTCAAACGTGTGCCTTGAATCCTGTAACTTTCCTTCTTGGCACTTTGCACAATACCCAAGGTTGTCAGATAGCATTTCATTTCCGCACAGCCCGGTGACTTTAGATTTTCCTGGATTTCTGAGGAGTTTTTGGATGCACCTGTATGATGTCACTTAAGTTTGAGGTTTGCTTTATGATTCTGAACATAGGTTATTATGGCTCCTGGTCTGTGGCCTTCATAACACGTGTGCTCTGCGGTTGCTGTGCAGGGTGTGCTGTTATGTTCTGAGTAGGCCCCATTCCCTGATGAGGTGGCTGAGTTTCCCTACAGCCTCCCTCTTGGTTTCCAGACAGCTATTCCCGAAGTTGAGGGAGGTGCTGATGCCTCCAACCAATACCGTGAATTTGTCTAATACTCTGCAGACCTATCAATACCTGCTTCACATATTTAGTCACACTCTTATTTTCGTGTATACACACTTAGGATTTTTGTGACTGCTTTTGTGCCTGTTTTTATTATGGTCTGTCTCTAGACTGACCTCTGTTTCATTATACAAAGTTCCTCTGTTTCTGGTAGTATTTTCTTTAACGTTCACTTTATTTGATATTATTATAGCTATATCAAATTTCCTTCGGGTTGTTAAATATATTTTAATATAGAATTTAAGCATCTGAATCGGGCAGCAGAGAGGGGCTCTAGAAGACAGCAGGCCACACAGGAGAGCACAGGTGTGGGAGACTTCTCTAAGAGAAGCTAACTAGAATTCTCTTTTAGTTAGTATTCATTTCAGAGAATCACCGTCCATTTCTTTCACTTCCAACACGGCTTCCATTATATTTGAAATGTTTCTTAGATAACGTAACACCGGGTTTTGTTTTGAATCCACTCTGTCAATCTCTGTCATTTACCTGGTGTACTCAGACGTTTACAACTCAGAGTACTGATATCCTAAGAATTAAGTACATCACGCCATTCTTTGCGTTCCTTTGTCAGGTTTTTCTCTATTTTATTTTCTTGTTATTCCGCGGGTTATTTGAATATATTTAAAAGTACATTTTGATTGATCTATTGTCATTTTGAGTATATATCTTTTTATATTTATAGTGCTTGTTCTGAGTACTACATTGTATCTGCATAATTTACCTCAACTATTAGTACTGTTATTTGAGCAGTTCTTAGGACATACAGACACCTTACTTCACGCATTCCATCACTCTCTAGTTACCACATACTTGAACTGTTCTCCCACATGCTGTAAAGCCACATCAGAGTGTATAATTTCTTTTCCAACTGTCAAGCATAGTTTAAAATCTCAAGAAGGAAAGTTGGCACAGCTCACTCCTAGAAGAGCCTGCACCATGTTCTCATACCTTACTTTCTTCCAAAGTGCCTCTCAGTTTCTCTCGGCCTACACCACTCACTCCTCACTCCCTGAAGGTCCTAAAGTCCTTCTTCGAATGTTTCTTTTCTGTTGTGAGAACTCTCCTAGACCTTCTTTTAAGACAGAAATGTTAAGAACACGCTCTCTTAGCTTCCTGTCATCTGAGAATGACTTGATGGCCTCACTCTGAAAGCTGCATTTTAGCTGTTCGGTGTTGGAAGCTCGTCTTTCACCCACTTCCTTGGTGACCCCCATGGCTTCCGGTGACAAGTTCACTGTCCTTCGAAATGTTTTTCTATTTTCTTAGTGTCCAGAACGTTAATCATTTTGTAGCTTGGCATGTGTTTTCCTGCTTGAACTTGGCTCAACTTTATGAATCTGTAGATTAATGCCACTTGTTACTTGGAAAATTTTCACTACCGTTTCTTTGAGGGCCTCAGCAGATGGGACTTCTTTCTTTCTTTTCTTTTAGGCTCCGAAGACATCCGACTCCGCGTTTTCCTGACCTCCCAGTCCACTTTCTGTTGTTTGGGTTGGATAGTTTCTGTTGATTGATCTTCACATTTACAGATTTGCCTTTCTGACCTTTCTGCTACTGAATAAATCACTGTTTAATGTCATTATGGGTTTTAAAACATCCAACAAGTCTTCTTTCTGTTCAATGTGTTTGCTGGGACTTTCTAATTGTCTGATGTTTTTCAGTTCACTGAAGCAATTTTTGGCAATGGGTACTTTTAAATTCTCTTGTAAACACTTCTAACATGCCTGTCACTTCAATGTTGAGATCTAGTGATTGTACTTTTACTCACCTTGAGTCCTTCCTGAGTTCTGGTGTGATCTGGGCCTTTGGTAATCTTGTGTTAGGAAACTCTTTGTCCTCTCTTTCCCTCCTTTGTCCCTGCCCCTCCCTTTTGCATGCTAGTGTTGTATAGCTTAGTGTTGTATAGCTATTTCCATCATGGAGGCAAGGGGATAGTCTCATGAGATTCCTAAGAAAATTATGAATTTTCTTATCACAAGAAATAGTACAAGACTTAAGAGGTTCTTCCCCAGGGTTATACAAAGGGCAAACAATTAGCTATTGCCAGTGACTGAGGAGGCAGCTTTTGTAAGCCGTCACCCATGCTGGGTGGGCTTCCCAATGATGTGAGGCCTCTGAGTCACCCATGCTCCTATATGAAACTCCAAGGAACTCTCTGGCTCACTAAGGCAGTCTTGGGTAGCAGGGTTCCTGTGTTCTGTTGTTACTGGCCTATCTGGGGTGAGTAGATGTATGCCACACTGCTCCAGGAAAAGCCCCACAACAGCTAGACAAGTGCTTTATCATTAAGGTGTGCACCTACCTGAAACTGTGGATTTTAAGCCTTCTGGATTTTAAGCCTTCAGGATTTAAAGCCTTCCTGTTTAGCTGGCTTATCTGATATCTCTGGCAGGAATGTGGGGCAGAGTAATAGTTCATGATTGATAAACTGGTATAGAAGTATTGGTACCTGTTTGGCTTCCACTAAATCTAGAGGATTGAGTGCCTCATTCATACTAAATCAGGGAGGGGGGTCCCAGCACCCAAGAGACCTTCGACAGCTTCCCGGTTGGGAGTAAGACGCGTGCTCTATCACTGAGCGTGCACGTGGTGTGTTGGTCTCCTTCTCATTGGGCAGTTCTGCGCGCCACTGAGTGTCCTCTGAAGCCACTATGGCAGAAAAGAGGGCAAGTCTCTCCTCACTGCTAAGTGAGGTTCAAATCCACGGCGTCCTCTCCTCACCATGGTGCATCCCTGCTGACACTAGGCTTGGGGACCTTTGACTGTTTAGTGGAACTGAAACTCACAATGCTGCCTTTTAAGAACTTGACTACAACCATGAAATATTTGCATACTATCTGCTAATCATTGTTTTAAAGTTTTTTCCTAGAAGCCAAATATTTACTCAGTAAACCCACCTTTGTGCATGTGGCCAAAATTTTGCTTGAGCTTATATTGCTTCCTTTGTGCCTTGTATTTCCTTCAAAAACAATTCCTTTTCCTTTTGATCTCTTCTACTAAATATACTACAATCTTTCTGATTCCAAACTCAAAATTTAACTTTTACATGTTTTGAAGGAATGAACACATTTCTCTCTAAGAGCACCTGAAAGGTTTTTTATAAAGTGATACAGATAACTTACAGTTCCTTCTTCCCATTAATTTGCAAGTATTCCCTACAGAATGACTCCATGTCTAATAAGGTTTCATGGAAATGCTATATTTAGAAGAACATTTTACAAAATAGTCCAGGCTAGTATGGGATCACTCAAGGAATTTTTTTTTTTTTTTTTTTTTTTTCCGTGAATGTCTGTTACCCTCTACCTTTATTTTGCTGCTGTTCACTATTTTAAAACGCTTTTTACTTTTTGCTTTCTGCTAGGTACCCATTTTACATGAGCTCTTGGTGTCTCCAAGGCTGCAGTCTGTGAAAGTGGCCAGGACCCAATCAGACCTCCTCTGCAGCAGTCCAGGAGGCACCGTCAAAGCTTCTGCTGTTTCTCACTATAGCCTTAGGTAACAGTGTTTTTGTTTTGTTTAGTTTCACACACATGTTTACCTACCTAAGATTAAAAGGGAACATAGCACATTTTGTAACCTATATGCAATTTCATTCCAAATAACTTGTTCATGAAAAAACATGTGTAACACAAAGTAGCTCTAGAACATAATAGAGATATTATTAGTGGAAACTGCACAGAAGATAATAGCTTGATTAAGCAACTTTGAAAACACATTAAAAATACTGTTAAGATGTCTTAGGTCACTTCTAGATTTGTGGAAGAGGAACTACTGTAAGTTTTATTTCATGTCTTGAGATTTTTAACTCGGATTTGTTATAAATAATATAAAGCAAACAAGAAACCATAAATCAAACTACCATTGTGGGAAAATGCAATTAAGATTGCCTGAATGGTGGGGACAATCTGTAAACCGATTAGGAAGAGTGCATGTTGCATCAGAAAGCTTTTAATAAAGTTAATGCACTTGGGAAGTAAGATACTGAATGCAGTTTGAAATGACTTCAGATGACAGAGTACCTTGTATGTCTGCATTTATTGAATGTGCTGTAATGGATTTAGGACTTAGATCACAGTGTCTGTCAGAGGGCCACAAAAGAATAATAAGTAGGAAAGAATTTAAAGCTCTTTCAAATTCTCCATCATAAAGTTTGAAAATTTCCTTTTCATTATTTTTATTCTTGAGCATAAACTGGAGCTGTAAAAAGAAGGGACTTTTATTCAAAGTGGGAGACCACCATGGCGTAATTCTAATTAGTCCATTTAGCCAATTCACTGAGACACAGGGACAGTGAGAGGCAAAGATATGAGTTCCCACTTTCGAAGATGGAATTCTGATTTCCTATTGCATGGCCACTGTCAAGTTTGTGGGCAGCCCTGTGCCACCCCTGAGTTCCCAGGGCCTGCGAGGTCTCAGATCTGCTGCCATCAGGCCAGAATTCTGACTCAGAACAGCTACAACTCAATGTCTGTCTGATTTGCTAACTGAACTTGTTTTAATTCACCAGAAATTCTGCGATGCCTAAGGTCACCAAATGAATGTATGAATGAAGAAAAATGTCAAGAGTTCATGTGGATAAGCAGATGGCATTGTGAGAGAATGTGGAACACCAGCAGTCACAGAAGTGAGCTCCCACGACAGGGCAGCGAGGAGGAAGAGCTCGAACAAAGGATTGCTTTAGTGAAAGCAGTTGTAATGGCAATAGCCAGATAGGTGCGAGACTCGTTTATTTTCTATTTGTCTGTCTGTCTGTATCTCTCTGTCTGTGTATATGTGTGTACATGTATGTGTATAACAATATATAGACATACTATTGATCCCTTGAAAACCAGGCACTATAAGTAAAGTGGGTGGCAGGGAAAACCAACTATTTTAGGAAGATTATGAGTGTCTCCAGCACATTGCTCTCAAGCTCTGAGTGGATGCCGTGCTGTCAGGAGAAGGTCGTCCAGATGCACGGCAACAGTACCCTCCTACTGTGTGAGTTGACTAAAATTACTGCTACCTATGTTCAATAGAACCTTACGAAATGACCTTATACACAGGGAATTTAAGAGGTTCAACGACTTGCTATAAATGACACTGTTTCGCAGAGAATTGAAAGAAGACATCGAGCACTGCATTCCTAAGGCTGTGGCCTCAGTTTACTGTACTAGATATGGATTTAGGCAAAAATGTTGATGGGACTTTATGTGACTGGCTGAATGAGGTCTAGACAGAGCTAGGGCTTGTATTCTAAAACTGAAGAGCTGCAGATAATCTATAAAAATTGTGGTAACCCTGTAACTAAGAAATCACTGCAGAATATGGAGGAAATTTAATCACTTGAAAGTCCACATCAACTGGGAATTTTGTACTTCCCTTCTAAAGTTTCTAGAAACATATACGATGTAAATATCACATTTCCACTTTTAATGTCCGTTCTATTTAGCATACTTTTCCATTCAGTATAATATGTTATGATGTTGCTAGTGATATGGACATCTCAATTTTAGTGGCTAAGCAAAATCCCACCCTTTGCAATCATATTTGGAATATCTACTCCATTTTTCCTATTGTAATTATGCTGTCTACGCGCTTCAGGTATATTACATTTTCTGTGCTTTCTATAATTTCCTTCAGATAGGTTCCCCTTTTGGAGATTAAAAGGTGGAATTCATGCATTTTATGATTCTTGATAAACTTATTCACTAATTAAGCAGGAGAGTACATCACTATTGTTCAGTTTACACTCCTGTGGTTAACTAGTGAAAAAGGCCCTTTCTCATTTACTGTCCATTCTAATACATTTGTGGGTGTGGATTCTAGTCTTCTCCACAACAGGACCAACTTGCACATGTTCTTTGTTTTAAAAGACATTAATTACTGATTCTGTTTACCAAACTCACTTTCTTGCCAACGTTCCTTTCCATTTTATTTAGCATCTAAAGATCTTGAAGTTTGGTAGGAAAGTCTCTGTCTCTTATTTTCTCTCTGCCTCCAGCTTTGCCTTCTCTAAATCATTCCTTTGTATGCTGAACAATGAATATTCAAAAGGACTAATTAAATTATATCTCTCATCTGCCTATAATCCATAAATGGTTTCCCACTGATCAGTCTGCACAAAGACACTCGTGAGCTGCCTGTGATCTCTGTAGTCGTTCCCGCACAGGCTCCGAAGCATAAGCCAAGTAAGGCTGACCCTAACCATGCCCTGCTCTCCTGGTCTCTGGGACTGCAGAGTTCCACTGACCTGCAATTCTTCCTGTGCCCCACTCCTGTCTCTCCTCCTCCTCTTTCTCTCGAATAACTACTATCTTTAAGATGCAGTGGTTCTAAAACCTTTTCTAACAAGTTACAGCCTTGCCATATAGTGAGATTAGATATACCTCCATCTAGGACTTCTGGCATAAATAACTGGCTATGACATGAGTGGACAGTCTGCTATAAAGTTTGCCTGAGATACAATGGGTTCAGTCTGTAGAAATGATTGATTTTCCCAAAAAGAAGACCATATACTGAGAACAGGAGAAGGATTCAACATCAAGAAGAGTCCGGGGGGAGCACTGGGGCTGGGAGAGGAAACAGGAGAGGCAGAGCTTGGGACAGGTGGAGGGACGGGAGGCCAGGTTTTGCTCTGCTCTCAGATGACACAGGAAGCACACAGAGAGGAGCACCTACCAGCCAGGGTTACACTGGACTGCCAACCTGACTCCACAGAGATATCTAGAAGACTGGACAAGGACACGCTCTGCTGTTTCATGAAGGGCCTTTCCAGAGGTGACTCCACCATGAGGGCTCTGACCTAATCCATAGTTTAATCCACTGGTGGATTATAGTTTGGATAGATGACCAGGCAGTGTTACAACTGTGGAAGTCAAAAGTGCTTTATAAATGAAGTAGATCCCTGGTGCGCACTTTGACAGGTGCACCTTGGCCCTTAGCCCTTCCATCAGTTCTCCTGCTCCAAAGCTGTTGTGAGGGTGAGCGGCCACACCTCCCAGAGCCCTGATGTATCAGCCTCACCTCTGGCCCAGCCACCAGCTAAACAGGGTGGAAACATCTGAAACGGTGAGTCAAAAGAAATCCTCCTTTCAAAGTGCTCCTGTCAGGGACCTGTCCCCGTGACAGGACATCCAGTACACACACCATCTGAACACCGGAAAACAGCACTCTCATGATGAAGGTGAAGTCAGGCTATGGCCCGTTAAGGAACGAACAGGGAATTTCAAAGAAAGTCAGACGTACACTGTAGGAGCCAACCCACCTCACGATACATCAGAATCAGTGATTAGCCGAGTGCTACTGCTCAGTCGAGAAAAACTAGTGGTGATTAAAAATCAGACTTAGTGAGAAAAATGGATGACCACACAGGAATCCCTAAGATACCGAAGCAGATATAGAACCAGGATGTCCTAAAGAAGACATGTGGATAACTAGTATGTTTATCTAAAGTGTCCAAAGACTTGTATAGCACAATATAGATTTTCCAGTGTTTAAAAGCTCATAAACGTCCAGCACTCAGAGGCTGAAACAGGAGGAAGGCCATGAGGGTGAGGGTAGCCTGCCGTCAAGTGCAAGGTACACAGCATGAGCTCAGATCCCTAACATGCACATGTGAAAAGCCAGGCATTAGTCATCTGTAACCCTAGGACAGTCAAGGTGGAGACAGGTAGATCCTCAGAACTCTCTAACTAGCTAGTCTAGCCAATCAGTGAGCAGCAGATTCTGTGAAAGATCTTGTCTCAAAAGATAAAGCAGGGAGAGTTTGAAGACCTAATGACCTCTGGCCTCCACATACATATCTACACATGCATCTGCATGTGCACTCACACACAGAGGATAGAGTTGAGATTAATTCTAAAATGGGTTTTATATATATTCACAATTTACAAGGTTTGATATTATTGGAGACAGAAATACAGTCCAAACATATTATCTCCAAGATAGATATGATTTTAGAGAAGAAATAAAAATATGACTTATTAGCCAGGCATGGTGGTGCATGCCTTTAATCCCAATATTTGGGAGGTAGAGGCAGGTGGATCTCTGTGAGATCAAGGCCAGCCTGATCTACATAGTGAGTTCTAGGCCAGCTAGGGCTACAGGGAGAACCTGTCTCAAAAAGAGCCCCCCAAAAAGACTTATTGTTATACCCATAGATTAATGCATATCTCAACTCTCACCAGAGAAGCTTCCTTATGCAGCAGATGGTGATTATCACAGAACCCACAACTGGCAATGTGTAGAGAACAAGAGGCTGCAGACTGCTTATCACTGAATAGGACACCTCAATTAACCTTCTGCCTCCCAAGGCTCAGGGATCATTATGGGAGAGACAGCAGGCAGAAAGAATGTAAGAGCCAGAGGTGGAGGACGACCTCAAGGCAAAAGGAGTTTTCCAGACAGCTGGTCAGTTACTCATATGAACTCACAGCAATGGTGACAGCATCTGCAAGTCCCATGTAAGATTAATCCAAACAAAATGGGTTGGTATGAAACCCCAATCCTATCTGAGGCACTATTGTAAATCCAGGGCTACTGGGAAGGGCGAGTCAGTCTCTTTTAAGGGTATGACCCTGGTAGGTTAACCAGGCTCCAGTGATGTAGCCACACTTAGGGCATTTGGGGACACAAATTGAACTCTATAGTACCCCCCTCTCCTTGTCCTCTTCTTCTTCCTCCTCCTTCCTGTCTCTCTTTCTCTCTCTCTCTCTCTCTCTCTCTCTATATATATATATATAT